>NC_057796.1:388434816-388576314 GCF_018294505.1 Triticum aestivum
TCTTCTAGTCTTCTTCTAGTATTCTTCTAGTCTTCTTCTTCTTCTTCTTCTTCTTCTTCTTCTTCTTCTTCTTCTTCATTTTCTTCTAGGTTAGCTCCATTTTACTTAAGTATGCTTACTTCTTATAGTCTTCTTCTTCTTCTTCATTTTATTCTTCTTCTTCTAACATCTTGTTTATCATTTTGCAGATTTCATTTAATTCACGGAAGCTTGCATGGATGGAGTGCTTCTTTTCCATTTGTGCTTTTATTTTGTATCAATGAACTTGCATGGTTGGAACTTGTTATATGGATGGATAACGGTGTTGGATGAACAAATGTGAAACTTTTGTAATATGTAAGGATGGAACTATATATGTGTTGATTATGTATGTATATATGATGAAACTAGTGTGTTGTATATGCTTGTTGTGTATATATGTATATCTGTTTATATCTGTGAATTGCTATCAAATTGAATGAATTAAATTAAAAACAGGGCTGTACAGGCTCTTTGCCGTAAGCTAGCTGACGGCAAACATGCCACATGGCAGCTACATGTGATTCTTGGGACTGGCATGTTTGAGCACTTTGCCGTCCGCCAGCGGACGACAAAGACCTTAGCCTCTTTGCCGTCCGCTGGCTGACGGCAAAGCACGCCGTTAACCCCTAACGGCTCTCACCCCACCTCACTGCCGTCCACGATCTTTGCCATCTGTTGGCCACCAACGGCGGATGGCACAATCCTTTGCCGTCCGTTTCTAAGAAGCGGACGGCAAAGAAGGCCTTTGCTGGCACGTGTTCATCCGGATATTTTACCGTCAGCCAGCGGACGGCGAAGTTTGCCGTCCGTGATCTATGCCTTTGCTGTCCGCCATGGCGGACGGCAAAGAAGCTGATTCCAGTAGTGTTGCTCCAGTATGGCTGCCAATTTTTCTAGGCCTTCTATTATCCATATAACCTACCTCCACCCATTTTGGGCATGGTTAATCAAGCCATTATTCCTCTAGAATTTTTGCAAGTTTTTGTCTAGAGGAGATGTTTGTGAAGCAAGTACCAGTTTGGCTTGGCCAATTGGCATGAGACTTTTTGAGCATCTTCATAGGACCAAATGACTCTGCCTTGCCCAATTTGAGCTCAATTTGACACTCCATGTGAGTGCACCTTCCTGATAAAGTTTCTGGACCAGATTATGCAGTTGCAAACCAAGTGCATTAAATCTTGGTCCATTTCCTGCCAAACTCCCCAGTATGGTAGTTCTTCCTAAGCTAATCACCCCAGACAACTCGTTTGCCTCTAATCTCACCTCAGTTGATCACTGTTACATGATCAAGTTTACTGCAGTAAACTTCAGAGGGTGATTACCAGTTAACCATAGCAGTTTTCACCGAGCTACCACCGCAGTTGCAGCCTCCCCTGGATGAACTATCAGCTAGACAATGTTTTGGGTGTTGTAGAGCATTGAATGCCCTGGTTCACGTGGTGACTACGATGATGGCGTGCCTGTGCACGCGCTCTGTGCGCAGTGGCCGCGTCCAGGGCACTGTTTCTGCTTCGTCCGCTTCCCCCTCGTCGTCTTAGCGCGCGTGAGCATGTCCATTGTCTTCCTCTCGTCGTCGCCGATCACCTGGACCCCGCTCCCCTGCCGGCAGCTTCCTCACCGACGCAAGCCGCCGCGTGCCCACGGGCGCACAGTGGCGGTTTGGCTCGGTACATCGCCGTCGTCATCCTCCCTGCGCTCCCTTGGCCGTCTCTTCCCCGTGAGCTTTCTCCCTGTGCCTCCATCGTTGTCTACCTCCGAGCTCAGGCGCGTGGGCACGCGTCCGCGGCGCCGGACACGCATCCGCGGCGGTGCCAGCACGGCACACCCCTCCCCTTGGCTCCCAGGACCCCGCCCTACTACTCTCTTGAGCTCATAGAGCTCTTTGCTTCCCTCCATGGCTGCCGTGCCGCCTCGGCCTCGACCTAAATTCGCTCAACGCCGAGCTCCTCCCTCCCTCACTCCACCACCAGAGACCTCCACCCTCACCCCGGAGCCACCCCAGCACCTCTCCTCCTCCTCCCGTGGCCGTTTGCCACGCACTCCCCGGAGGCCGAAGCTCTCCTCCGCCTCGGCTCCCTGTTCCGTTTGCTCCACCGTTTTCCGGCATGGGCAGATCCCTCAGTCGGGTGCGGCTCGTCTCCCTGAGCTCGTTGGTGTGCTGTACGACTCGGGGGATGGCCGGAGTCGGCCGGGCGAGCGCCGGCGCCGGCGACCCCTCCTCTGCCCTGCGCACGGCGTCGGGGAAAGAAGGAGGAGCGGGAGGAGGGAGTTGACCACGCGTGGACCCCGCGGCCCCACGCGTCATTGGCTCGGTAAGCCGGCCCCGCCTTTGCCACGCTAGATAAGTGGAGGCGTAATCCACTGGATTACGTCTTCGCTTATCGAAAGCGTATTTCTCTTCGAGCTCAACCCAGAATGCGTTTTTGCTTCTGGAAACGTATTTCCTTCTAATACGCTTTCTGTTTTTCTGTCCAGGCCCTGTTTGAAAATATTTTCCTTACAGATAGGTCCCTGGCAGAAAACACTTCATATCTTTTTACTCACAACTCCAAATGAGGTGATTCCAAATCCCACTTCTTTGTTTCGTCGAGCCCGTTCTGTTGGTATCATTTTCACTATGTTTTAACATTATGAAAATGACCTTTTTGCCCTTGCCCCTAATCAGCCCTCTCCGAGAGAAAACATTTTTCCGGCGATTCTTTTCGCAAGCTTCTCGCACTTTGTCCCAGTGATTTCTTCCACCCCAGGCAAGCCACAATACCCACTTGCATGATAGTCATGCAGTAGCCATGGTTTTCAACTTGAATATTTATTAAATGTTTGCTTGTTTTAAAATATGGTTATCATTGTTTCGGTAATGATTCTTGGCTAGTGCTTACTTTCTTGCTATGTTGTTATGCACCTGGTTATCATGCCCTGCTAGTTGCTAGTATTCTTTTCATATGCTTATGCTTGCTAGTAGTACATGTTGTTGTGGGTAATGGTCTTCGGTGCATGACTGCTGTCTGTCCCGAGTACCGTTGTTATGCATGTTCCATTGCATCCAGTTGGTTAAATGCTTGCATGATGGCATTGTTGATATGTTCTTGCATGATATTTATTGTTGATGCTAGTGGTCATGCTATGTTTTTGAGAAGTATGTACTTGTGATGTTCATGCTAGTTAGTATGCCATGCTCAGTTGGATATGATTCATTGTTGATATGGTGGATAGTTATGTTGTACCCTCATGATTATGTTGATATCATGCACATACATTGTAATTGCATCATGTATTTTATCATGGCTCAGCATATTTGCATTCAAGTTTAACCAGATTAAATTGAACTTGAACAACTGTTGGCTGAGTCATGGTGCCACTATATCGAACTGACCAGTGCAACCACGCTTACCTTTATGGGAAGGTCCTAACTGGGTCTATTGTCGTGCCTCTCGCCGGTGCCTCCAATGAGCGAAGGTTATGGGCGTGCGGTACCCTGGCCCGGTAAGTAGACATAACCTTGTGTGCCCGTTGTTGTTGTTATGGATCCGGTCCCTGTGAGGGGCGGTCCCCGTGAGGGACGTTTTGGCCACGACGGTGGTCGTTGTGTCTTTGGTAGACACGGGGCCACCCAGGACTAGCCCACTTGGGGTGGGTCGGAGTGGCCGGGAGAGTGTCATGGCAGTAGATCGGTTTTTTCGGAACGCCGTTGGTCCACCCGAATGGGAGTGCGAGGCCATGGGTTCCGTAGTGTGGGTACATTGTACTAACCTCTGCAGAGTGTATATTAAATCTATCGATTGCCGCGCTCGCGGATAAGGGCCCAGTTCGTAGTTGGTCACACTATGAGTCAACAGTAGTAATAATAATAATGTGCTTAATAACAACCCCGGTTCGATGATGAGATAAGTTGGTTGTGATTGCCGGAAGGATAACCGTTTGAGGCCAAGTATTGGTCAGGGTTGTGATCGCCGGAAAGATCACTGTTTGAGACCAAGTGTTGGTCATGGTTGTGATCGCCGGAATGATCATCGTGGTATCGAGGATACCGAGTTGTTGGATATTCGTGATGTTGTGCGAGAATCATGGGTAAAGATCAAGCTCCTTGCGGTCATTTGATGATTACTACGGTATTGTTTATACCAAGCTTGATTTGATCCTGAGATGATCGTGTAATGTTCGAAGTTGGTAAGTGATGCATGTGATGGTTACGAGGTAACCCGAGCAGAATAAATGGTGCATGTAGTGTCATCATGTTGCATGCTAGTATCATCAGATTTATATGTTCATGCCGTGATCATATTGTTCTAGCGATATTATGTTCATGTTAGGTTATCCTGATGATCTCATGATAATTCATGCTTAACCTGCAACTGCCATGCTGTTGTTTGTCTTCAATGCTTCTGGTTATTGTGAGCTTGCAAGTACATTCAATGTACTGACCTGGCGTGTCATACCAGTTTGCAGGTCGTGCCTGGATTTCTTGCTTGTTTGGTGTGGTTCCTATGTTCGCGAGCTAGGATAAACGTTCTAGCCAGAGTCCCTGCGGATTGGAGTCCATCATCGCCGTTCGTTGTTCCGCTGCTTCGAGTTGTTATGCTGCTTGTATAGAGCAACCGTGGTTGGCGTAGTGTCACCATGCCGATGTTACTCATTGTAATATTGGAACCATTGTATCCATATTCGTGTTGTAATAGAGAGCTGGTTTGTTCTATGCTAAGAAGTGCCGTATTCCAGAAGAATTCACCTCAATCTCTGGGCTGGAATACGGGGCGTTCCGGTTTTCTCTGAGCCGGGGTGCCACAGGCTTGGTATTAGAGCAGGTCTAGCTTTAGGATGCCCTAGCCCGCGCGAACGTTAGGAAGCGGTAGTATAGACCCCAGTTGGTTTGTTGCACTTGATTGTTGCATTTGTTTGTCGCATAGCATGCATATAGATTATTATTTTGTCACTAACGGTTAATCTTGTGAGTGTAGGTGGCATCATTTTCGGTCCACCGCCTGCACCCTCCTTCTTAGCATGTCTGCTCTTTGGTGTTCGGCGTCATCTTTGTCCCAGCAGAGTGATGCCCTGGTACCTAGAGTTCCAGACACCATTTGCAGGAGTTATGCTCAGGTATCACGTATATTTTTCCGCCACCCACCCATATTATTTCGGTGATAGACTTGTTTCTATCCCGAATCATGCCATCCATCTCGTCCCTCTGGCAACCCTTACTGATCTTGGTTATCAGAAAAGGGCAATGCCAGCGAGCCTTGTTTTTCCACCGCTACCCTACCCAGTCATTCTATTCTTTGGACGTGTATGAATCCCTTTCGTATGCTTGATGATGATGTGGTCGTGACTTTTGTGTCTCGCTACTTGATCGTCAAGTCCGTCCTCACCTGTGTATCCATCCAGATCCAGCCACTGTTCAGCCAGTGCTTGGTGTAGCTTCGGTTACGCCAACTACTTCCACACATGGATATAATTTTCGTGCACACCGCCATAACATATTAGACCGTAATACCAGAGTTTCTGCGTGATTTGTGTGCTTAGGTGTGCATGCATATTATGGTGTGAGTAGCAGTAATATGTGATGATTGCTTGATTAATTATATTAGTAGTATGCTTGTGTGCTTTTGTTTTAGTCGTTTCTTTTGTTTCTTCTTTGGGCCTTCAGTGTTACAAATTCCCCCCCTATTAAAGTTGCTCGTCAGCCGACACCAGACCCGAAGAGCCAGCAAGAAATACATATATTTGGAAACTCAGCTAAACAGAATGGAAATTTCAGCAGACTGCAGTGAAATTGGAAATAACTCGTCTGGATACAAAAGAAATCCTGGATGGAATGTCAGTATAAAGTTTGCATTAACGTGCACTCCTCACAACAGTATGGAATTCTCAGCCGACTATATTCAGATTGGGGGATATCTGATCATGTTACTGAGTGTCAAGTCTCCCTCAGCGTGCACTCCTCATAGCAGAAATGATCAAATCAGCAAGAAGATAAATTGTGTGCAAGGTTGACAGAATATTATCAAAGGTATGGCTCAGATACAAGTTTAATTTTTCATTGAGGATGATTTTGGAACCTGATGTACCTGGAAGCAAGAAAAAATATGGCATGTACTCAGAAAGGAGGATAGTCCTGCAAAACCATGTTTCATACAAGAAATCAATAACAAAATTATTAAGATGGTTATATATGTGGAAATCGGTCCGCATATCACAATAAGAAGCTTCTGGTGTAAGCAACCCAATCTTCCCTCGCAAGATACCCGAGAAGCTTCCAAGGCAAGATTCATCTATCTTCCTCAGTACGATACATGGATGATTTCCCGTACAAGGTACTCTGCCTTCTTCAGTAAGCAACCGCAAAAGCTTCCGACATAAGGTACTGAGTCTTTCCCCAGCAAAGTCTGTAAGGGGGTAAGCTTCTGAAGCACGATACCCAGTCTTCTTCAGCAAGCTGTCCGATGAAAGTTTCAAGCACAAACTAGCCAATCTTCCTCAGTAAGACATTGGTACAAGGTAGTACGCTGTGAATTGAGAGCATATGGCAGTGAATCCCAAGAATCAGATCCACAACATTTTGGTCAGAAGCAAGAATCAGTCAGAATACACGTCTATCTCGGGAATCAGATTCTCATATATATGCGGTGAGCATACTACCAAGATCTTACAAGTCACTCGGATGAGGATCTGACAACCACGTGAGGATGGTTAAGAGAAGAAAGCCAGTATACACCGCAGTGTGACAAAGGATTATGAGGATTGACGACATCAATGAGCTCAATACAAGTACATGTGAACCTGGAAAATGATCTTGATGAGCCCTTGTCCCCTTTTTCTCCAATGACGGCACCGCGCCTGTGATCTAAGCTGTTTTTAGCTATCCGGGGTGGATGCCGATTTTTATTTCTCTCTTCAACGACTGTCACGAGTTCTGAGCTGCTTTTCGGCCGTCTCGTATAGCTGTTGAGTTTCTTTCTGTGACAGTAGCCCTATAGCTGCTTTTTGGCTATTTTAGGGAGCTGCCACCTTCTTCTTATCAACCAAGTCTCATGTTCTGAGCTGCTTTTCGGCCGTCCTGAGCCGTGGTTGAGTTATTCCAGTAATGTCCCAGATCTGAGTTGTAAAGACCGTTCTGGTGGCTACTGATTTATTTGCCGATTTCTTGCAAAGGTTCGGATGATCATTTTCCTGCGGTCAGAACTTGAGGGGTGTTGAACCTGCCATTTAACGGGGTACCCTGTCAGAAAATTCAGGATAAGCTACGATTGCCAAAAAATTGCACCGACAATACCTATGGTGATACGAAGAAGCAATATGACCCAGCTCTTTCAGCCAAGGATCCAGACCAAGAAAACAACAATGAAGGAGCAAGACCAGTGATGCAGGTATGAAAATTGTTGCAAGACTCGCGTGGTGCAGAGCCACCGTCAGTCAAGTTTGCAGATATTATCATACATGTCGGTGTTCTGGAAACGGGGGTCCCCAGACTTGCCTGCCTGCGGCCCACGGCGTGGCTAAGTCAGCAGGCCGTACGGCCCGTCTTCATCAACAAGGCATCCAAGACCCTCGTGAGGGGCCAAGCCTCGCGAGGCGGGCGATGCAAGACCTCCTCAGGAGTGGCCTAGTCAGGCAGGCTCGCGAGGAGCGGAGATATCAAGGCGGGGCAAACCTCACGAGGCTCTCATGACGTGAGCCATGACGATCGGCACCAGGCGGGCGCCAGCGCGCGCATCGTCCTTGTTTCCTCTTTGGTGCTAAGGAGGTCAGTGCAGGCGAGGAGTACCGAGGCATCAGGAAAAGGTTGCTATATCGGTGCAACAAGACCAAGACTAGGAGGACGGCAAGGCGGAGGTCATCGTGGAGCCCAAGACGACGTCACCACCAGAGCCTTTCGCAGGCGAAGACCACTTTTGTCAGGATAGCTTGTACTAGCTGTCCCCCTTCAAATTTGTTCGCCGTTGTTGGCTCCCTTCCCGCTCAATATTTGGGAAGAGGACCAGGGCCTATATAAGTAGAGCTAGCTACCACAGTAGGGGGGATCCCCGCATCGAGCAGTTCACCTAGCTCTCACCCGCCAAGCCACCAAGCACAAGAACACCTCAACCTCAGGAGGCTGTTCTTTCCCTTGTACTGTTCTTCATCAGCCCAAGAGGCAATCCACCACCACCACACTGGAGTAGGGTATTACACCACAACGGTGGCCCGAACCAGTATAAATCCCGTGTCTTTCTGTGTTGCGAGTTCGTCGATTTCGTCTGCGAGATCTTAGCGAGCTAGGGCGTAGATCGGTAGGAGGGAAAGACTTCACGCGCACCCCAGTGTTCGAACCTTAAGGGTTTGCCGAAACCCCACATCCGACATTTGGTGCGCCAGGTAGGGGTGCGCCGTAGCTTCCCTTCCATCAGTTCGTCGCTCCATCGTCTCCATGGCGGACGCTCGCCATGCTCGACCTGAGCGTCGGGCTGCCCTCACCGCCCGCGTTGCTCAGACGGCTCCTGTCGGCAGGCCACCTCGTTGTTCTCCGTCTCCCACCGCCAACGCTGCCACTGGCCCGGCGGGGAACGAGCAGCAGGCGTCCTCGCTGCATCCTTCGGTGCGGCAGGACGGCCGCACCGCCACTCCATTGCTGACCCTGGCCGGTTCTTCGTCTCACGCTCGTCGCGCTCCCATGGAGGCACGGGCCGCACTCCTCGCCGCAAACGAACTCCTGCGCTACCGCCCCGTCGACGACCTCTACGAGGAGTGGCTCGACCGCGTCGCCGAGCTCGTCGGCGCCGCAGGGGGCTCTCCGGTGCCGTCCCTCTCTCTACCTCACCCTCAGCCAGCCACGGGCGATGAGGCTCATGGCGCGCCTCCTCCACCTCTGCCCCAAGACGGTGCCTTGGCACCAAGACGTGCGGCCCCACGGCATGATCCGCCACGCCCGGTGCCCGCGCGCGAAGAAAGAAGCTCCCAGGAAATCCCTCGGCCGCGAGAAGCTACGCCCGCGCTTCCCGCGCCACCTCGTCAAGACCGCGCACCGCCAGGGCGGCACCGCGCAGACCTCACCAAGACCAAGCTCCTCCTCCAAAGTGGGCCCCGGCAACCACGACTAGCTGCCACGCCTTCACCCCCGAGCTGCGTAGCGTCGCCTGGCCGGGCAAGTTCAAGCCAGATCTGCCTCCTCGCTACGACGGCACCGCCGACCCCGCGGAGTTCCTGCAGCTCTACGAGCTGAGCATCGAAGCAGCCAACGGCGATGAGAAAGTCATGGCGAACTGGTTTCCCATGGCTCTCAAGGATGGAGCCCGCTCCTGGCTCCTGAACCTGCAGCACGACTCGATCTCCTCCTGGGACGAGATGCGCGACCGCTTCATCGCCAACTTCCAGGGCACTCGCGACCGCCTGCCGCCCGCGGGCGACCTGTGCCGCATCAAGCAACAACCAGGAGAGACCCTCCAGAAGTACATCCGGCGCTTCAACAACACCCGCCTCAAGATCCCCAAGGTCACGGACGAGGCCATCATCTCCGCGTTCTCTGACGGCGTCCGCGACGTCAAGATGAAGGAAGAGCTCGCTATCCACAAGGAGCTCTGCACATCTCAGGAGCTATTCAACCTGGCGACCAAGTGCGCAAGAGCTGAGGAGGGGCGCCTCTCCCTCCTCGAGCTGCCAGCTGCGGGCACAGAGAAGAAAGCCAAGGCCAAGGACGTGAAGCGCAAGGAAGCAGCAGTGCTAGCAACAACGCCTGACACCAAGCGGGGCAGAGATCAGCCCGAGTCATCCAAGAACAGCCGACCGTTCTGCGCCTTCCACAACCTGAACACCCACAACACCAACGACTGTCAAGAGCTCAGAGCCATACGTGAAGCTTCGGTCGATGCCCCGAGCGCAGCGACCGGGGCTACGGCCGAGGAAGAGGACGTGGAGGCGGACGCTGGGACGACCGTGGCCTGCGCCAGGAGTGGCGCCACAGGCCTCGTGAAGACCGCTGGCAGGACCATCCTCGCGAGGACGCCTGGAGGGACCAGCCTCACGAGGATTGCCCCCAAGGCAACACCGGTCTTCCCCCGCTGCCGCCACCAAGGAGGAACGACAACCACCATCAGGACGAGGGGGCTGGGGGCTTCTAGGAGCCGCGCGCAATCACCTGCATCTTGGGCGGTGCCTAGGCCCCAGCCTCTCAGCGCATCTTCAAACAGTTCGCTCACGAGGTGAACGCGGTGCTACCCAAGCTCGAGGCCACGCTCCCGCTCAAGTGGTCCCAATGCGCCATCACTTTCAACTCGGCAGATCAGCTCAAGTGCGCGGCAACCGCCGGCGCCCTCCCGATGTTGTGTTCCCCAGTCATCAGCAATGTGCAGGTTACCAAGACCCTCATCAACGGCGGCGCAGGGCTCAACGTCATGTCCGCCAACACGTTCGACAACCTCCAAGTGCCGTATGAGCAGCTCCAACCTACCAAACCTTTCTCAGGAGTGACCGACGGTTCCACCACACTGATAGGGCAAGTCCGCCTGCCTGTCACCTTCGGAGAACGCAAGAACTACCGCACCGAGCTCATCGACTTCGACGTCGCACACATCCGCCTACCGTACAACACCATCCTCGGGTATCCGGACCTGGCCAAGTTCATGGCAGTCACCAATCACGGCTACAACATCCTCAAGATGCCAGGAAGCAGAGGAATCATCATGGTCCCGTGTGAGGAGAGAGATGCGGTGTGCTCCCTTGAGCGCGCCTTCCAAGCTGCAGCAATCGACAACACCGACAGCAGAAGTGAGGGCACTCCAGAGGCCATCCCCAAGAAGAAGCAGCTGCGCCGCGCAGGACCTTAGGAGGATGGCGTCGCGGCAGGAGCCTCGTCAAGATCAGCGTCCGTCCCAGGGGCGCCTCCCTCCATCGCATAGGAAGGCGCGCCCGGCGCCCTCCTCGGACAGGGCTTGAGGGCTCTCTTCTGGAGGGCCTCGGACCTTGCCAACCTCACGAGGGAGGCGTTGGGGCACCACTTGAAGACGTGCTTCGCGGCACGTGTCCCTCAGGAGAGCACAGGGCAAGGAGTGCTCACCACTCAGGAGTTCATCACCAAGACCACTCAGGAACTGCAAGACGCAAGAGCCATGCGCGGCGACAGCCGCTCACGAGGCGCAACTCCCCATCCTGGCGAGGATGCTGGGCTGCGTGTCTGCATCGACGTCCCCGGGCTCAATAGGGCCACATCTCAGGAGCGCTTCTGGCCATCGCGTGTGGGCCGCTGCGAGGGCCCGCCACACAGCTACGTTCGCATGCCCTTTGGCTTGCCGAGCATGGCGTCAACCTATCAGCGCAACATGCAGCGAGTCCTGGCGGCTCAGGAGGCCAGGTACCACGCTGTCCTGGAGGAGATGGAGACGGTCTTCAGGGAACCTCCCGAGCCCCCAGAGCCTCCCGAGGCTCAGGGCTCCGGTGGCTCATGAAGAGTCACTCCTTCGACGCACGCCTTCAGCTGCACCAACTGTACTTCATCTACAGAACCAGGTGACATCTTCCAAGCTCGTTTAGCTGGGAGCGCCCCTCGGGCTGCATTATTCCCAGGCCGCGTGGGTCCGTCCCTGCGGCATGTATCCCTTTTGCTTATGTCTTTAGCTTACCTTGCTGGGGGCGCCCCTCGGGCTGCATCATCCCCAAGCCGCTCGGGCCGGACCCAGTGGCATGTATCTTCCTGCATTTACCTAAGCTAATCTGCTTTCCATGCTTAACCTGCCCACGGCTATCACCTGCTCGACCATCGCCTTCCACGGGGGCCTTCTCACAGGCACGGCGCTGGCGCATGGGTCCGTCCCTACCACGTTGACAAATCTGAGCGGCCGAGCTCTGGATCGCGGCACGCCCCGGGCACGTCACCTCACCAGGCCCTCAGTGCCTTCACTTCATCCAGAGCAACCAGCGGCAGGCTGACAGCTAACGGCGAACCATGTTTCTGCTTGTGCCTGTTCACAGGGATCCCATGGGAAGGATAGCAGGCGGCACCGCGAGTCTCCTTTTCTCTCGTGCAATTCGCTTGCGCGTTAAAAGGGGGGCTCCTGAGCATCGCGACTCTGGAGCTCTTACTGGCCCTCCAGCCCTCACCCCCTGGCCTTGACCACGGCATCGCGACCTGGCATACCAGCGGCGGCTGAGCTCGCTCGAGGGCCGGGACCTGAGGACGCAGAGCACTAAGGAGAGCATGGGGAGGGGAACTCGTATGGGCTGGCCTGGCTATGCCGCACAACTTGGCGCGCAGGCCTAGCGCACCATCAGGAATCGCCACGAAATCAACAATATAAGTCCCGCCCTTGGATCGGCTAAATGTTTGGGCCTAATGGTCACTCACGCCTCGCCGCAACCCCGTTGCGGCCACGTCGACTCCCTTTCTCGCCTTACCATGGCTGCTTGAGCGCTAAGGGGGACCTCCTGAGCATCGCGCCTCAGGGGCTCTTACTGGACCTCGGGCCGCACACCTCCTGGCCTTGACCACGGCACGCGACCTGGCATACCAGCGGCGGCTGTAGCCTGCCTGGAGATCAGGACCTGTCAGCGTAGAGCAACAAGCTATCGCGAGGAAAGAAAGGGGGACCGAGCCTTAACGGGACATGCGTTCACCAAATTCTCATAACAGGGAAGATAGGCACAAAAGACATTACAGACCCTTACATGCCCCCATGGGGTAATTCATGATTCTTTGTAGGGAACAAAGGCTAAAACTAAGGGGGATCCTATCTACACCCTCCCGTGGCAGACGCCATCATCAACAGTGGGCCACGGGAGGCCGGCGCCAACCCCATCCAGATCAGCGGCGGCGACGGCCGGACGCTGCGGCTCTGCTCCGAGCGCGGCGAGAGCTTGGGGGCACATAGCTATCGTCGCTCATCTCCGGAGTCTCATAGAGCTCAGGAGAGCTGCTGGACTCCCAAGGGCTGCTGCTGCTGGAGTAGGCGCGAGCGGAACGTGCGTCAGCCTCATGCTTCTCTCCGGAGCAGCACTCCAGGCCGCGGCCCTAAGCATCAAAGACCTTGAAGAAGAGCGTGGAGATGCCATCGAACTCAAAGTGGATCGCGAGGGCACCTCTCACACGGCAGACCCGCGTGATCTCGCCCCAGCCGCGAGTCATAAAGATCTTGCCGGTAGGGACCGCTTCGATCTCTGCTCCGGTCGCCAGAGCGCTGCAGTCGGCGTGCTGCAACCAGAGCTCGAGAGGCCCCCTCGGTGGCATCACGTCGGAGAAGAACCGTGGGAAGCGGATCCAGGAGCTTGGAGGCATCGGCGCCCACAGCACCAGCTCGCGCGAGGAGTCCGTGGCATGGATTCCGGGGGCGACGGCGCGCGTCGCTGAGGTGCGGCAACCCCGGACGCGGCGTGGGCGGCGTTGCTCGTCGCTTCGTCCTCCCGAGCCCTCGGCTCGGGCGTACAAGGGTAGTGGGTACCCCGGAGGAGGCCCCTCGCACCAAGGCCTCGTCACCACCTGCATCGCCGCTTCATCACGACGGTGGACCAACCTCTTCTTCGGTGGAAGTGGCCCCGGGTGATGCTGGGGAGCCTTTCCCTTCTCTTCGGCAGAAAACATTCTGATAGGCGCCATTGTTGTTAGCAGTGGAGCGAGGAGGAAGAAGCAAGCAAGCGAGGAAGAGATGGGCAACGGGGGCTCCGCCCCCTCCCCATTCATAACGGAAGAAGGCCAACTGGCGCCTCCCACGATTGCAGGTAATGATGGTTTTCCTTGCATGTCGCAGGGACTTGTCAAGTCGTGCAGTTGTTGAGGCAGCGTGGGGAAGCGGAGACGCCCACGTCCAATCAACCGCCATGCGTCAACCGAGGCCGCAGGCTTTTGGGGCCCACGGTGCTCCGTACTTGACCCTTGGCTTCGCCGCGAAGCCAAGTCCGAGCGCACCTTTGGGCCCGGGTGTCGGTGTACAAAAAGAGGGGTGCGTTTTTTTACCCCTCTACCTGTGCACGGGCAGTCGGAGCCGCGCCTACGGTCACGCTAAGCAGAACAGGGGAGGTGAGCCAAGGTAAGACCGAAGCCCAAGATGATCAGAGCAACACCAAGACCACAAAGAGCAGAGGGACGAAGCAGGTTCCCCGACAAGACCCTTGCCGGGGGCAGCCTCAGCAGCCCCGGCAAGACCCTTGCCCGGGGGGCTCGCCCCACACCAACAGAGCAAGCCACCCTTGAGCCCATGGTCCACAACGCCATCATCCACGTGGGGCCAAGGCTCGGGAAGGCGCCTCTGTGGTGGCAATCATATCTTTGTGAAGACATATTCAAGATCAGATGAGGATTAGAAGCGATGATCCTCGACAAGATCCTTGGCGAGGAAGGCCACCAGACCCCCGGCAAGGCCCTTGCCGGGGACGACAGCGTGCCATGGCAAGACCCTTGCCGGGCCACAAGGCAAGACCCTTGCCGGGCCACCCGGCAAGGCCCTCGCCAAGAACGCCAGCAGGGCCACCGCCAAGCTTCCACCACCGTTCACATGCAGCTGCCAGCCCAACCAGCTGAGCGAGCACCTGCGTGGCAACATGCAGCTCTCAGGCCAACTCATCGAGCGCCTGCATGGCGGCATGCAGATCTTCGTGAAGGCTCCACCACCGCGCCACCTCAGCTGCCTGCCTGCCTACATGGCACCGCATGCATCACTGGCCAAGGCGCGTGTCGAAGCAAGGAGGAGCGGCGACGGACGGGACGGGACGGGCCTCGCCCCCGTCCCCGATAAAGCAAGGGGACACCTAAGCTACGCATTAAATGCGTCTTGTCCTGTAATACGACCGATAAGCTCAGAGCACTGTACACCTTTCCACCTCCTATGTGTCACTGTGGCAGCCCCTTCTGACTATAAAAGGAGGCCCATGGCATACTGGAGAAGGATTCGGCTCTTTCGAACCACGCACTAACCACAGCTAGTTCGAGAGCTCAAGAACTCTCTGAAATACACCCACCAAAGCAGGACTAGGGTTTTACGCATCCTCGCGGCCCGAACCTGGGTAAACGATCCTTGTGCTGTCCACTAGCCCTGCTCTTCTTGCAACCCCGTGCCCCGGCAACCGTAGTAGGGATTCTTGTGATCCCATAGGTGTTGTTCCACACCGACATCTTTGGCGCGCCAGGTAGGGGGGGGGGCGCAATTGTGAGAATCTGGTCTAGTAGTTAGCCTAGCAGTTCTTCGTCGCCATGGCTCCTAAGAAGAAGACGGCCACGGCGATCGGCTCGTTGGGAGCCGAACGACCCGTGCCAGTGCGGACGAGCAGTGGATAGGTCGCGGACAGGACCTGGGCCGCGGTCCGCGAGCACCAGCATCGCCCAGGCAGTCAGAGCCTAGCGAGCGGCATCGTTTGCGCGCCAGACGACCGGCCGCACGCCGCCAGATCAAAATATGGAGCCGGGCCCCCCGCAGGCGGTGCGGGGCCCTCCAGGGGTGTCGTTGTGCCACCTCCGGACGGCGCAGCGACCTCCAAGATGCTCACACCGGCGACCACCGCGCGCTCTTCCCATGGTGTGCACACCGAGCAGCGTCACCACGATGCTGACCTTGGGCACCGCCGTGGGAAGAGCCCTGTGCATCACCCGCAAGATGAAGGGGTCCAGCACGCTCGCCGAAGCACTGGCGGAAATGGCACGCAGCCGCTGGGTCGTAACGGAGCTCCTTCTAACGTAGTTAGAAGTCGAAGCGCACCGCGATCCACGCAGCTGTCGCCGCCGCCCATGCCAGCAGAAGCTTTGGCACACGCACAGCTGCTCCTCGACTTCCCTCCTGCTGCGGAGAAGCTCAACGAGTGGAGGGCCACCATCCGGAGCCTCGTCGCCGTTGCAAACAAAGACGATCCGTGACCGGCGGGGCCCTCGGGTCAGCGCTCCACCGAGCCACCACATGCTGGTGCTGGGAGGACCGGGGGTGCTGCGGCCACGGTGCACTCTCCTCCTTCTCGCCAGCCGCCGCGGGCGTCGGCCCGTCGCGACGACGCTTGTGATAACATCTCCATAGCGTCGTCCGACCCGCGGACCCTCCGCGACCAGCGCCAGGTCCTTCGGGAGTGAGCTCACGAAGACGCTCGAACCACCGTCAAGGGCCGGCGCGAAACGCGCCCCCGGCCGGACAAGCGGGCGGGACCCGCTATGGACCACCCGGCACCGGGGGGCCCCGACGGCCTACCTTACGAGGTGGGCTGCCCGGCTTCTACCCATGAGCTGCGGCAGTTCCAGTGGCCGTCCCACCGCATGTTCAAGCCCGATGTCGGCGAGAAGTACACTGGCAAGACCCATCCGTCCGAGTTCCTCAACATCTACACCATCGCGATGCAGGCTGCTGGGGCTCGTGACGACAAGGTGCTTGCCAATTATTTCCCACTGGCGCTCAAGCCCAATGTGATGTCTTGGTTGATGCACTTGCCGGTGGATTCCATTTCTTCTTGGTCAGATCTGTGCCATGAGTTCGTTGGCGCCTTCACAGGAGGCCACCAAGCTCATGGCCAGGCCAGTGATCTGCATATCATTCCCCAGAAGGAAGGGGAGACCCTGCGCAGGTACATCCAGAGATTCAGCCGAGTGCAGTACAACATCCCCGACATTCATCCCGCCGCTGTGATTAGCGCGTTCCACCAGAACGTGCGCAATCGCAAGATGTGTGAGGAGCTGGCGATGACCAAGGTTAAGGATGTGGCCGAGCTCTACGTTCTGGCCGATAGGTGCGCCCGGGCTGAAGAGGGAAGGAAGTACCCCGGCGAAGACGCCGACGCGGAAACTAACTCTACCGATGAAGACGCCGCCACCCCGACGAAGAAGAGCCGGCGTCGCAACAGGAAACGCAAAGGCAAGGCCGTGCTTGCCGTTGAGGGATATGACGATACCGGTGCCGGAAAGAAGGTCAAGGCAGACTCCCCCGGCGAGGAGATTGCTGGGTGCGCCGCCTGCCGGGCCTTGGCGGCTACCGACAAGCCAGCAAGCTCCGACAAGCAATACTGCAAGATCCACCGCACCAAGGGCTACGACCTCCAGAAGTGCCGACAAGTCGAGCTGCTTGCTGAGAAGCAAAAGGCTGGGTACGAGAGGCGGGACAAGAAGAAGGACCAGGAAGGTGCTGAGGGATCCGGCAAGAAGCGTGGCGGCCAAGGAGGCCGCCCCGGCAAGGACAACCAGCAAGAGAGGCCTGCCCGGGACCGCGACAAGAAACAAGAAGACGATGATCACAACGAGGACGACAAGTCTGGTGAGCAAGGGTTCCAGAAGGCTACGGAGGCCATGAGCGTCGATGGCGGTGCCTCGCTGCATACCTCTCACCGCCATCTCAAGCAGTGGACGCGTGAGATTACAGCAGCAGAGTCGTCGTTCGACGCTCAGAAGCCGCTGAAGTGGTCCAGCATGCACCTCATCTTTGACGTTGAGGACCACCCTGACCGCACTACCGCGGTTGGGTGTTTGCCATTGTTGGTCTCACCAACGATTCGCAACCTCAAGATGAACAAGATGTTGGTTGACGGCGGGGCCGGCCTGAACCTGATCTCGCCTGTCGTGATCAAAAGGTTGCAAATCCCTGATGGAGACCTTGAGGAAACGGGCACGTTTCAAGGAGTCAATTCGGGGAGGAGCCAGCCGAAGGGAAAGGTCACACTGCCCGTGACATTTGGAGGAGAGTTGAACTACAGGACGGAGAGGATCATCTTCGACGTGGCCGAGATCCCCTTGCCCTACAACGGGATCCTCGGCCGCCTGGCACTAGCCAAGTTCATGGCGGCGGCACACTACGCCTACAACATGCTAAAGATGCCCGGGTCGTTGACCATCATCTCCGTCCCCTCCGACAAGAAGGACGCGCTGATATGCGCCGACCAACTCTACCAGGAAGCAGTTGCAGCAGCTGCCATCAAGGCACCTGCTCCTGCCGCTGAAGGCCTGGGAGGGAAGAAGGAGCCCGTCAAGACCTCTCACACCCACTCCGGCAAGCGCACCTCCTCGGAGGGTTGTGCTACCATTGAGGACGTGCCAGAGAGCTCTACTGACAAGAGCAAGAGATCTAGAGCCAAGCCGCCGTAGACCAAGAAGGTGCCTGTCGGAGAGGATGGCACGGGAGGGGCCTTCACCATAGGCTCCACCCTCGACAGCAAATAGGAAGGCGCATTCGTCACCTTCCTGCGGGCAAATGTCGACGTGTTTGCATGGCAAGCGTCCGACATCCCCGGTGTTCCCAGGGAGGTGATTGAGCACCACCTAGCTGTCTGCCCCCACGCGTGGCCCGTCAAGCAGAAGGTCAGAAAGCAGGCTCTGGAAAGGCAGGAGTTCATCACAGAGGAGATCAGGAAGTTGGAAGCGGCAGGTTTGGTGAGAGGAGTGCTCCACCCGACGTGGTTGGCCAATCCGGTAGTGGTGCGCAAGGCGAATGGGAAGTGGAGGCTGTGTAATGATTACACAGATATTAAGAAGGCTTGTCCTAAGGACCCCTTCCTGTTGCCGCGCATTGACCAGATTGTCGACTCCACAGCCGGGTGTGATCTGTTATCATTCCTTGATGCCTACTCAGGCTACCACCAGATCTTCATGACAAGAGAGGATGAAGAGAAGACAACATTCATCACCCCATGTGGTACGTATTGCTTTTTACGGATGCCTTTCGGGTTGAAGAGTGTCGGCTCAATGTTCGCAAGAGCGGTCCAAATTGGTTTTGAACCTCAGCTCCATAGAAATATAGAGGCATACATGGATGACATAGTGGTCAAAACCAAGGACGGGCCAACTCTTGTGCAAGATCTGGAAGAGACTTTTGCCAACCTGCGCAAGATCAACCTCATGCTGAACCCTGAGAAGTGTGTCTTCGGCGTTCCATCCGGCAAGCTTCTCGGGTTCTTTGTGTCACAGCGCGGGATCGAGGCAAACCCAGACAAGATCAAGGCTATTGAGCAGATTGAGGCGCCCAAGCGGATCAAGGATGTGGGTCGGCTCACCGGCTGCGTTGCCGCCATGAGCCGATTCATCTCCAAGTCCGCCGAGCGTGCCCTTCCCTTCTTCAAGATCTTGCAAAAGGCAGGCCCAATGGAGTGGACCCCAGAAGCCGAGGCAGCATTGCAGGATCTGAAGAAATACCTTTCCTCCACGCCAATACTGGTTGCGCCTAAACCACAAGAGCCGTTGCTGCTATATCTGGCGGCGACGAATCAAGTGGTCAGCACCGCACTGGTGGCACAGAGGGAGGTCGACGAGGAGGCAGTGGCGGCAGCAGAACCAGCGGATGGCAAGCCAAAGATCCCCCCGGCAGGGCCTGGTGCCAGCAAGGCGCGGCCCCCGGCAGAGTCTGATGCCACCAAGGCAGTGCCCACGCAGTCGAGTGAGGTGGTGCAGAGGAAGAAGATGATGCAGCACCCGGTTTACTTTGTCAGCTCCCTCTTGTAGGGAGCTAGATCGAGGTACTCCGGTGTGGAGAAATTGCTCTTCGGCCTCCTTATGGCCTCGAGGAAGTTGCGTCATTACTTCCAAGCCCACGAGATCACTGTCGTCACCCGCCTCCCATTGCAACGGATACTGCACAACCCGGATGCGACTGGAAGGATTGTGGAATGGGCCTTGGAGTTGTCAAGCTTTGTTTTAAGGTTTGAAAGTACCTCGACAATTCAGAGCAGAGTCTTGGCGGAGTTCATTGCAGAATGGACCTCGACGCCTGACGAAGAAATCTAGGAGACCACTCTCCCCGGCAAGGAAGCATACCGCGACTGGATCATGCACTTTGATGGGGCTTTCTCGCTACAAGGCGTCGGCGCCGGTGTGCTGCTCGTCGCACCCACCGGAGAGCACCTCATGTACGTGATCCAGATGCACTTCCCCAAGGAGATGTCCACCAACAACACTGCTGAGTACGAGGGATTGCTTGCCGGTCTCAGGATCGCGACAGACCTCGGGGTTAAGAAGCTCATCATCAGGGGTGACTCGCAGCTCATTGTCAGACAGGTCAACAAGGATTATCAAAGCCCATTGATGGAAGCTTACGTAGATGAGGTGAGGAAGGCAGAGGGACGCTTTAATGGTATCCAAGCGGAGCACATCCCCCGAGTGGAGAACGACATCGCCGATTACTTGTCAAAGCGTGCTGCATTCAAGCTACCTGTGGAACCAGGTACCTTTTTGCTCCGGCTAACTCAACCATCCGTCGAGCCATCAACGGGGTAGAACAAGCGGAGGAAGTCAGGTCCCGGCAAGTACTTTCCTACCGAGCCCCCTGGGGCCGCCGGCAAGGGTGCTGCCATGGACGCTGAACCTGCCCAAGAGCAACTGGCTCCGGCAGGGCGTCAAGCCCCGGCCATAGAGACAGCCGCTCCCATGGCGGAAGAAATGCCTTTGGTCCTTGCCGTCGAGCCCCAGGCTCCGGCATGGGCGCAGCATACCGTCCATTTCCTCCAAACAGGGGAGCTTCCTGAGGAGCAGGAAGAAGCGGAAAAAGTAGCCCGTCGGTCCGCCCTGTACCAGTTCATCGATGATGTCCTGTACAGGAGAAGGCCAAACAGTGTGAAATTGAAGTGCATCCCCCGGGAGGAAGGACTGGAGCTGTTGGCGGAGATACACGGAGGCATATGTGGCTCCCACATAGGGTCGAGGGCCCTTGCCAGGAAGGCGTTCCGGCAAGGTTTCTTCTGGTCCACCACCCTCCAGGATGCAACGGCACTAGTAACCAAGTGTGAAGCGTGTCAGTTCCATTCAAAGAAGCTTCATCAACCAGCTCAAGCCCTTCAAACAATCCCTCTCTCCTGGCCATTCTCGGTCTGGGGGCTCGATATACTGGGCCCTTTCCCCAGCGCTGTCGGGGGCTTTGAGTACTTGTACGTTGCGATCGACAAGTTCACAGAGTGGCCGAAGGTGGAAGCAGTGAGAAAGGTGACTGCTTAGTCAGTTGTCAAGTTTTTCAAGGAACTGGTCTGCCGTTTTGGTGTGCCAAACAGAGTCATCACCGACAACGACACGCAGTTCACGAGCCACACCTTCATGCAATACATTCAAGACCTCGGCAGCAAGGTCTGTTTTGCTTTCGTGGCACACCCACGGAGCAACAGCCAAGCGGAGAGGGCAAATGCTGAAGTGTTGCGAGGCCTAAGGACAAAGACTTTTGACAAGCTGCGCAAGAGCAGAAGGCGCTGGATTGATGAATTGCCGGCGGTTCTTTGGTCGATCAGGACGACGCCAAATCGAGCCACCAGCCAGACACCTTTTGCCCTGGTCTACGGGGCAGAAGTAGTTCTCCCCATGGAACTCATATACGGGTCACCTCGAGTGCTCGCTTATGATGAGCTTGAGCAAGAGCAGTTGCGCCAAGATGACACGACACTCCTTGAGGAAGATCATCTTTGGGCGGCTATGAGAGCAGTGCGCTACCAGCAAGCCTTGCGCCGCTACCATAGCCACAAGGTTCATGCCCGAAGCTTTGAGGAAGGCGACCTTGTTCTTCGGCGCGTTCAGTCGGCCAAGAATACCAACAAGTTGATGCCCAAGTGGGAAGGCCCTTATCGGGTAATACGAGTCAGCAGGCCTGGCGCAGTCCGCCTGGAGACTGAAGATACCGTCCCAGTGAGCAACTCCTGGAACATCAAGCATCTTCGCAAGTTTTACCCATAAGGCGCGGCTTGCCGGGCCTCCCGGCAAGCCACCTTTTGTACAAGCTTCGCCGGCAAGGCATGTGACACTTTGTACAAAGCCAGGCGTAGACCTTGAGCATAAATAAATGAAGCGCTGGCGCCCTAAGTTATAGCATGCATGCTAGGTCGAGTCTCTTCCTTGGTTAGGGTTGATAGTGCTTAGCGGCAACTAACCCCTAGCCTAGAGGTCGAGTGCGCGTCTATCTGTTCCTTTTCTGTCCTCCTTTGGTTCGTAGGGCACATGAGCACTTCTGCTGAGTTACTTGGAAAGAAGGAAACGGACCGGTGCCCCGACCCCGGCAAACCAGAGTTGCCGGGGGCTGCAAGCACAAGGATCCAACCGCGGCAAGATGAGATTGCCGGGGGCTGCAGATCCAGATAAGTCTTTTATCCTCTGTCATGCATTTCAGAACCGGACTGGGGTATGTGAAACCTCGTTTTTATCTCTAGGCTGCCGTGCTCCCCTTTTTCCTATACCTAAGGATTTGTCGGAGTAAGTGGCCACGGGTAGCCAAACCGGCTACCCCTGGCTCTTCAGAAAATTTATCAGGCCTTTGGGCCTTCAAGCACTCCAAGCATTTGGGCCGCCTTCCCGGGCCGGCTACCACTAAAGCCGACTCCCGGAAGACGACCCAGCCTCGCCGACTCCAAGAAGCCGGCCCAGAAGGACGCCGACTCCTAGAAGCCGGCCGCGACCACAACCACTCCAACTTAACGGCGACCTGACGGGGCGTGGCCACAGTGCGGCCCACGACCCCCAAGCCCGAGGCAGGCATGGCTACAGGAGGCCGTACGGGAGGGAGGTCTCCCGTGCGGCCCGGCACTGTAGCCACGTTAGCCTCGACGTCATCCACGACCCGTTCTTTCACGACCCAAGGACTGCGGGCCCCTTCAGCCAGAGAGAGGCGTGAAGGCGGCCCGGCTTTCCCTAGTCGGCCGGGAGGATAGCCGGCCTCCAGAAGCCGGCCATGCCCTTCCTCGAAGCAGGAGCCCCATTAAGGAGACAAGACGAGGTGAGGCTACAGTGATAGCCCCCGACGCGGCCCACTGTAGCCACGCTCACCTCGACAAAGCCCTCATCATCCGAGGCGCGGCTACAGTAAGTAGCCGCTGACAAAACCCTAGGCGGTGGGACCGGCCTGTCGACCGAGTAGCCGGCAGCCGGTGGGACCCACCAGCCGGCGGGACCCAGCAGCCGGCGGAGAAGCCGGCGAGCGTAGACACTGACGCCTGGGACCAGGTCCCAGTCGGATTACATTGTACCCCCGGGGGGTAGGCCTATATAAACCCCCCGGAGCACCCATGCAAAGGGTGGGCTTCTGGTTCGCATCCAAGATAACACACACGCACACATAGATAGAGAGAAGCAAGAGCTAGCCTTGTTCTCCTTCTCCCTTGATCCCAACAGCTCTAGGAGCGATTGTAGCTACCCTTTATCGATCTAGTGATCATGCGGAGACCCCGCAGAGCAGGACTAGGGGTGTTATCTCCTCGGAGAGCCCCGAACCTGGGTAAGATTCGCCGGCGTGCATGTCTTCGCCTCATCCCGTTTCCAGGCACCGGCGACGTTTTATTGGCTCCCACAATGATAAGCCATCCCTTGGCATATGTCGCATCAACCACCCGACATTTGGCGCCCACCGTGGGGCCAGGTGCACCGTCGTCCGGAGACCTGTTCTGGACGGGAACCTTCTTCCTTCCCCGCGAGCGCAGCCAGCCTGCTGCGCCCGATGGCGCTTGCCCCGACGCGCTGCAAGGCGTCGGCGACGCCTGCGCAGCGAGCCGCCTTGCCGATCAGCTCGGCGAGACTCGCATCTCCGACGAGCCTGCGTCCGACGCAGGCACCGACTACCCCGAGAGCCGCCTCGTCAGCCTCCTCGACCAACTTCACGTCTCCAGCGAGCCTGCTGCGGACATGGAGTCTGTCGGCTCCACCGACCCGATGCTCATCGACTCCGACACCGCGTCGCTCGACGCTTACCCCTCCGACGTGGTGGTCTTTGACGACCCACTCCCTCGAGCTGACAGCGGCAGCAGCGCTGTCACCGAAGTGATGGTCATCGGCCATGTCTCTGACTCGGGCGAGAACGCCCGCGACGCTCAGCGAGCGGCGATGCACGACCTCTCCGTCCCCATCCCGGCCGACGCCAACGCCGAGACCCTGGAGGCACGCCGCCTTGCCCTCATCACGGAGGGCAAGAAGATAGCCTCGATGAGACGTCTCACCGAGGCCCACCAGCGCGAAGCTGACCGCGCCGCCTTCGGGACGCCGCCGCCTAGCGGCCCGAGCCGAGCCGGCTTCGTCTAGAAGCGCGGCGCAGCCGTTGCCAGCATGTTGGGCGCAGATCGCCCCGTCTACGCCACCCCGCTCGAGAATCTGCGGGCCGCTCAGGCGGCTGCAGAGGAGCTCAATGAGCTGGGAGCCGACGAGCTCCCCTACATGGCAAGACGGATCCAGCAGCTGATCGACGCGGCTGCAGAACGACACGAAGCCGGCGCCCGTGCCGATAGTCAACCTCCGCGCCGGGAGCACGCCGCAACGTCCCGCTCGCCGACTGCGAGCGGCACGCGCCAGAAGAAAGACAAGGAGCCGGCTGCCAGCCGCAGCCGGACCCGCATCACTATCGAGCGCGACGCGGAAGGCCGCCCTCGGGCGGTTGAACATCAAGGAAACCTGCCTCCTCCCCCGCCTCGAAGAGAAAGACGCCTCACTCCACCGCCTGTCACCCATCCGACTCTTGGCGACCGACTCGGCCGCCGAGAAGGAGTCGGCGAGAGCGACGCCCGCCACAGGATCGACCGCCTGGCCCGATCCTTGGCGTTAGAAGAAGAAGACGATGTCGGCCCGCCATGCTTTGGCCCCCGCATCCGCGACGAGCCCTTTCCCAAAGGGTTCTCGCTCCCCAGAGACACGCCCAAGTACAACGGCTCGGTGAAGCTGGAAGATTGGCTCATCGACTACTCCACAGCCGTCAGCATCGCCAACGGCAACCGGCGCGTTGCCGTGAAGTACGTCCCCTTGATGCTGCAGGGCACGGCGCGCACATGGCTCAACAGCCTCAAGCCCTACAACATCAACAGTTGGCTGGACTTCACCGAAGCTTTCGTCCGCAACTTCACCAACACCTACAAGCGGCCTCCCAAGCCTCGCCAGCTCTCCCTCTGCGTCCAGGGGCCCAACGAGTCGACCCGCGACTACCTCACGCGATGGGCCGAGCTCCGCAACTCCTGCGAGGGAGTGCACGAGGTCCAGGCCATCGAATACTTCACTACCGGGTGCCGAGAGGGCACCCTCCTCAAGCACCGACTCCTCTGCGACGAGCCCGCCACCCTCGACGAGCTACTCGTCATCGCCGACAAATACGCTACTGCCGACTCCTCCATGAAGACCGAGCTCCGAGTGGACGCCTCGGGGAAAGTGGTCGCCCCGGCTCCCAAGCAGCCGGCTGGCGACCCCAACCGGCGCCCCTACCAGAACGACCACAAGCGCAAGGGCCCCATGCCGACTTCCTCCAGTCGGCAGGTGGCCACCATTGAAGACGAGCAGCCCGAAGAGCGGCCTGCTCCCAAGAAGAAGGGAGGCCGGCCGCCCTGGCAGCCATCCTTCTCCTATGAACAAGCACTCGATGCTCCCTGCAAGTTCCACAGCGGCGCGAAGCCGTCCAACCATACAACACGGAAATGCCATTGGCTCACCCGCATCACCAAGGGCGAAGGGATGGTGCCGCCTCCGCCTCCCGGCCCGCCGCCTCCAGCTCCCCCGCAGCCGGCGGCCCGGCCGGCAGTCGGCGCCATCCAAGACGAGTTCCCTGAAGCGCACGACGCCTACGTTGTCTTCACAAGTCAAGTCGACGACAAGCGCAGCCGACGCCGGCAGCACCAAGAAGTAAACGCAGTCGCCTCTAGCACCGCCGAGTTCATGCACTAGTCGGAAAAACCCATCAGCTGGAGCCAGGCCGACCACCCAGAGGTGATGCCTTCGCCTGGCTCCTATGCTATGGTTTTGGACGTCACCCTTGCGACGGAGAGGCGAGCTGCCAGATTTTCCCGCGTCCTGATAGACGGCGGAAGCAGTATCAACATACTGTACCGCGACACCATGGACAAGCTGAACATCAAAGCGAAGCAGCTCATGCCGAGCCGCACAGTCTTCCATGGTATCGTACCCGGCCTATCTTGCTCTCCAATCGGCAAGATCAAGATGGATGTTCTCTTCGGAGACAAAGATCATTTTCGCCGGGAAGCAATATGGTTCGAGGTGGTGGATTTGGAAAGCCCCTATCATGCACTGCTTGGCCGACCTGCTTTGGCCAAGTTCATGGCTGTGCCCCACTATGCCTACCTGAAGATGAAGATGCCGAGCTCGAAAGGGATCATCACGATAGCCGGCGACTACAAGAAGTCCATCGAGTGTGCCATGGCCAGCAGCCGGCTGGCCGAGTCCCTTGTGGTGGCAGAAGAGAAGAAGATGTTGGAACGGGTTGTGGCCATGGCCGGCAAGGAGCCGGCCTTGTCCCCCAACCCCAAGGACTGTGACGCGCAGGGCTCCTTCCAGCCTGCAAAAGAGACGAAGAAGATACCACTAGACCCGGAGCACCCGGAGAGGTTCGCCGTGATTTGGGCGAACTTGGACAGTAAATAGGAAGGCGAGCTCGCCGACTTCCTCCGTGAGAATCGAGACATCTTTGCATGGTCCCCAAAGGACATGCCGGGTGTCCCGAAGGATTTCGCCGAGCACAAATTACATGTCCGAGCTGATGCGAAGCCGGTCAAGCAACCCCTCCGCCGACTATCAGAAGAGAAGCGAAGAATCGTGGGAGAAGAGATAGCCCGGCTCCTTGCAGCCGGCTTCATCATGGAAGTGTTCTTTCCAGAATGGCTTGCCAATCCAGTTCTGGTTTTGAAGAAGAATAACAAGTGGCGCATGTGTATAGACTACACAAGTCTGAACAAGGCCTGCCCAAAGGATCCGTTTGCTTTGCCACGGATTGACCAAGTGATAGACTCCACAGCCGGATGCGAGCTGTTGAGTTTCTTGGATGCATACTCAGGATATCATCAGATCAAGTTGGACCCGGCTGACCGCCTCAAGACTGCCTTCATCACACCCTTTGGAGCTTTCTGCTACCTGACAATGACATTCGGCTTGAGAAACGCCGGTGCCACCTTTCAGCGTTGCATGCAGAAATGTCTCTTGAAACAACTCGGCAGAAATGCCCACGTCTACATAGACGACATTGTGGTGAAGACAGAGAAGCACGGTACCTTGCTGGAAGACCTGAAGGAAACATTTGCCAACTTGCGCCGATTCCAGATCAAGCTCAACCCTGAGAAGTGCGTGTTCGGAGTACCAGTCGGCCAGCTGCTAGGCTTCCTGGTCTCCGAACGCGGCATTGAGTGCAACCCTGTCAAGATCAAGGCCATCGAGAGGATGGAGATACCCACCAAGCTGCGAGATGTGCAGAAGTTCACTGGCTGCTTAGCCTCCCTGAACCGTTTTATCAGCCGACTAGGAGAGAAGGCCCTCCCCCTGTACCGACTCATGAAGAAGTCCACTCACTTTGAGTGGAATGATCAAGCCGACCAAGCCTTCCATGAGTTGAAGAAAATGTTGACCACTCCGCCCGTCCTGGCTGCGCCGACTGAGAAGGCGCCCATGCTCCTCTACATCGCCGCGACAAGCCGAGTCGTCAGCACTGTTGTTGTGGTCCAGCGCCCGGAGGAAGGCCGAGCCTAGCTGGTCCAGAGGCCGGTCTACTATCTCAGCGAAGTACTATCCAGCTCAAAGCAAAACTACCCGCACTACCAGAAGATGTGCTATGGGGTGTACTTCGCTGCCAAGAAATTGAAGCCCTACTTCCAAGAGCACCCCATCACGGTCGTGTGCACTGCCCCGCTCGCCGAGATCATAGGCAGCCGGGATGCATCCGGCCGGGTGGCCAAATGGGCCATTGCCTTGGCGCCCTACACGATCTTCTATCAACCCCGCACCGCCATCAAGCCGCAAGCATTGGCCGACTTCCTCGTCGACTGGGCCGAGACCCAGTACTTACCGCTGGCTCCCGACTCTACCCATTGGCGGATGCACTTTGACGGGTCCAAGATGCGCACCGGCCTCGGAGCCGGCATCGTCCTCACCTCTCCCAAAGGCGACAAGCTCAAGTACACGCTGCAGATCCACTTCGCCGCCTCCAACAACGTGGCCGAGTACGAGGCGCTCGTACATGGGCTCCGGCTAGCCAAAGAACTCGGCATACGCTGGATCCTGTGCTACGGCGACTCCGACTTAGTGGTCCAGCAATCATCTGACGATTGGGACGCCAAGGACGCGAACATGGCGAGCTACCGCTTCCTCGTCCAGCAGATGAGCGGATACTTCGAAGGGTGCGAGTTCCTTCATGTGCCAAGGGCCGACAACGACCAAGCAGATGCCCTAGCACGGATCGGCTCCACCCGACAAGCCATACCGACTGGCGTCTCCCTCTAACGCCTCCTCAAGCCGTCCATCAAGCCGTCTCCAGAGTCGGACTCCATCTTCGTACCGCCTGCGCCAGAAATAGCCAAATCCGGCTCAAGAAATCCTGCAGGCGGCACGGGGACGTCGACGACCGCCCCGGGGACTGACGTAGTCGAACCCGGCCCAGGGACTTCAGAACCCGGCTCGGGGACTGCAGCAGTCGGCCCGGGGACTGCAATGACACAAGAAGCAGTGGTCGACTCCAATACAACACCCAACCCACCCACCCGAGTCATGGTGGCCACGATAACAGCAGAAGAAGTCACAGCTCCCTCATGGGCCCAGCCCATCCTCAAGTTCCTAGTCAGCAGAGAGCTGCCGACTGATGAGATCGCAGCAAGACTAGTGCAACAACGAGCCGCAGCATACACAATAGTCAACAGGGAGCTTGTGAAGTGCAGCGTCACTGGAGTCTTCCAGCGTTGCATCGAGCCAGAAAAAGGAGTGGCAATCCTCAAAGACATCCACCAAGGCGAATGCGGCCACCACGCCGCCTCAAGATCCCTCGTGGCCAAGGCTTTCCGCCATGGGTTCTTCTGGCCGACTGCCTTGGAGGATGCTAAAGAAATAGTAAAGAGCTGCAGAGGGTGTCAAGTCTTCAGTTCCAAACAACACCTGCCGGCTTCCGCCCTCAAGACCATTCCCCTCACCTGGCCTTTTGCCGTCTGGGGACTGGACATGGTAGGCCCTTTCAAGACAGCCCGCGGTGGCATGACACACCTGCTCGTTGCGGTGGACAAGTTCACAAAGTGGATCGAAGCCAAGCCCATCAAGAAGCTGAACGGACCGACTGCCGTGACATTCATCACCGACATCACCACTCGGTACGGCGTGCCGCACAGCATCATCACCGACAACGGCACAAACTTCGCCAAAGGCGCGCTGGCACGTTTCTGCGCGACACAGGGCATCCGACTGGACTTAGCGTCCGTTGCCCACCCGCAGTCAAACGGCCAGGTCGAGCGAGCAAATGGACTTATCCTCTTCGGCATCAAACCCCGACTGGTTGTACCACTGGAGCGATCGGCCGGCTGCTGGCTCGAAGAGCTGCCGGCTGTCCTCTGGAGTCTGCGCACTACACCCAACAAGTCAACCGGCTTCACTCCATTCTTCCTCGTGTACGGTGCCGAGGCCGTCATCCCAACAGACATCGAGTTCGACTCGCCTCGGATCACCATGTACACGGAGGAGGAAGCCAAAGAAGCAAGAGAAGACGGCGTCGACCTACTGGAAGAAGGCTGGTTGTTAGCCCTCAGCCGGTCCGCCATCTACCAGCAAGGCCTGCGCCGCTACTACAACCGTAAGGTCAAGCCAAGATCCTTCCAAGAGGGCGACCTTGTGCTCAGGCTGATCCAGCGAACAGCCGGCCAGCACAAGCTCTCGGCCCCTTGGGAAGGCCCCTTCGTCATCAGCAAGGCACTCGGCAACGACTCCTACTACTTGATCGACGCGCAAAAGCCAAAAGCACGCAAGAGAGACGACTCCGGCAAGGAGTCGGAGCGACCATGGAACGCAAACCTCCTAAGACGATTCTACAGCTGAAAAGCAGTATGTATCACGCTACCCTTTTGTATTAAGTACAAACCAACAGGCCCCCCGAACAGTACTCGGGGACTGCCTTTTTATTTATCTATGAATGACGAGTGTCATATCCATGAATGTATTATTACATTTCGAATTCTTGTCCGGCACCGGGTCCGACTAGTCGGCCCGGGGACTGGCCGCCTTGAGCTATATTCTACGTTCTTCCCAAAGTCAGCAAAGTAGTGCGCCGGCTCCCAAGTCCTCTCTTGTTGAAAGTCGCAGCTCAAAGAACTGACTGTCGGGCTAGCAAGAGAGAAGACAGAAAGGATGCCCACACGAAAAAACGGCTAAGGAACAACCAACCTATATAGCAAAAAGACGGCCTCCATATATGCCTGCCGGCTGTCACAGCAGCCGGCTGGCCGGCTTCCTAAAAACTTAGCTTAAGTCCGACCGAGCTAAAAGTACTTCCCCCTCCCCAATCGGCCAGGCACTCCCCGGCTACAGATTGCAGAGCAACTGTTTGACTAGGGAGGCGGCAACCAAGGGAGGGCGGCAAAGGAAAAAAGCAGAAGGACAAAAAGCGAAAGTACAGGGAAAGACCGATTGCATAACTTATATACATAAAGCCCCCGATAGGCGGCAACAGACTTAAGTTTCAATACACCCAGTGGGTGGAACTGCGCAGACTTAACCAAAAACATTGTTCAAAAGTAACAAGACAGGAAACAAAAGAAAGAAGACAAAGGCGCGAAGGCCGAGTTGGTCGGTGAAGGCAGCTCGCCGGCTGAAGGAGTGGCCGCCTAGCTGGTCCCGGCTTGACCGCCTCCCGCAACAGGAGACGCACTCGCACGGAGCATAGTGCTGGAGGCGCGGTCAGGCTGGCCGGCTGCTCCACCAGCCGGCTCGACGTCTTCACCCTCCTCCTCCTCCTCTTCGCCCTCGTCGCTGGAGTCGATCTCCTCCGCCGAGTCCTCGCCGCACGCCGGGTCCAGCCCGAACCAATCTTCCGGCTGGGCGACTCCATTGTCGTCCACCTCGGGGGCGAAGACGTTGGTGTCGGTGTAGTCGGCGATTGCCGAAGCCCGTCGAATGATGGCCGGCCGTGCCGGCTCCAGCTCCGCGTCGGCTTGCTGCCGCCAGGTAGCCAGCTGGTCCAGATTCAGGCCTGGGTACCAGGCCTTGACGAACTCCAGCGCCCGCCCGGCGCCGGAGCGAGCCGCTGACGCCTTCCAAGCCTCGAAGCGCCCGACGGCCACCTCCAGCCAATCGGCGGTCCGACTAGGAGTGCGCGGGATCACTTGGCCGGGCCAGAGGGCGGCCAGGACCTGCGACCCGGCACGCTGAAGCCGGCGGAGCAGCCTGTGAGCCGGCTGGATACGAGCCTGGATCGCCAGGAGCTGCTCCTCCAGCGAGCGGCCGGCAGTCGGCGAAATCTCGAAGCCGGCTTGCCTCTTCGCTTGGCGACGAGCTTCGATGGCCTGGTTGGCGGCAGTGGAATAGCCGGGGAAGTACTCTGCGCAAAGAAGAAAAGAAAAGAAGAACTCCAAATCAGGAAAACGAGCCGAAGTGGCAGTTGGCAAGAAAGGATGAAGGAGTAGACGACTTACCGTCAACCAGGTCCTCAATCTGGCCATAGCCGGAGACCAGAGTCTGCCTAGCCTCGTCCCAGCCGGCCGCCTCCGTCTCGAACTCGGCCTGGAGGGTGGCTTCGCGATCCTGCGCAGCCTTCAGCGCAGCCTTGTGGCCTTCCTCCTGGTCGGCCAGCTTCTTGACCAGGTGGTCGCGCTCCTGCACCAAGACGGCGAGCTCCGCGTCCTTGGCACGAAGAGCAGTCTGGGACTCCCCCAGCTGCGCCCTCAGACTGGCGTTGGCCGCTGCAGAGATAGAAGAAGAAGAACAATGAGAAATCATCAAGGAAGATCCGAGCCGACTGCTCAGCAGTCGGCCCGAATCTCGGGGACTACACCCAGTGGGTGCGCTGACACGCCCCCACATGAGATAGAGATCAAGTCACATACCTCGGCTTTCAGTGAGATCGACGGTCTTCTGCGTCAGCTCCCAAGCCTGGGAGTTGAAGGCGGCCGCTCGGAGGTTGTGGTAGTCCTGCAAGACAGACAGAAGACCGACGTGAGAACAAAAGCAGCAAAAACAAAATCTCCAAGAAGTTCCAAGCCGCCTGCTCAGCAGCCGACTCGGAACTCGGGGACTACACCCAGTGGGTGCGCTGACGCGCCCCCACGAGAGAAATCAAGAACAAGATGAGAATACTAACCCGGATGGCTGCCCGCGTGGCGAGGAATTCATCGGTGAACTGCCTCAGCGCCGCGGCCTGGCTCTGGAGCCGGGTCCGGACGTCTTGTGCAGCGATGTTCTCCACGGCTGTCCCTCCGCCTGGCGTCCACCCGGAGGTAGTGCTGGCTGCCTCCGCGTCTCGGCCTGACGAGCTGGAGCCCACGGCCGGCCGTGGCTCCGACGCCGCCTTTTGCGGCCCCGACGCGGCCTTCCCTGCGCGCCGGCTTGGCGGAACCCGGACCGCCACCTCAGCTCCCGCGGCCGGCTCGCCTTCCGCCGACTATGCAGGCGCAGGCTCAGTCTGACCGCCTCGGGCCGCCCTAGTCGGAGGAGTCGGCCCCGGCGCCTCCCTCACGAAGATGACGTCATCGCCGCTCCCGCCCAGACCCGGCTGGGAACCGCTGGCTCCCCCTGGCGAGGGATCCGCGTCCCCGGGCGCCATGGCGCGCAGAGGGGTGACCATCAAGGCCTCCCCTGCCGCCGCTTCGGCCTCGGCCTCTGCCTGGGCCTTGGCTGCAGCCTCGGCGAGCGCCTTCGCCGCCTCCTCGTCCCGAGCTGCCTGGGCGGCGGCTGCCTTCCGTGCCTCCGCCTCCCGCGCTTCCTGCTCCTCCCGCACCTCCCGCGCGTTCCTTTCCGTCGCCTCCAGGAGGGCGGCGCGGGGATCTACGCGGCGGGTGGTGCTCCCGGAGCCCCCTGGCGACTCGACAACGGAGCCGGCAGCCGCCCGCTCGAGTGATAGTGGAGCTCTGATCAAAGAAAAGAAGACAAAGGTTCAGAAGACCACCCAAGAAAAGAAAGAAGGAGAATACACAGAAAGAAAGAAAGCTTACGCTGACACAGCCTGCGGCTGCTTCACCACTTTGCGGAAGCGAGCCGCCTTCGTGGCCGCTTCTTCCCGCCTGGTGGCTGCCGCCCCACCCCTCGGCTTCTTCGTCCGGCTACCGAACATGCCCTGGGTGGCGCGACGTTTCTGGCCTCTACCCCGAGCAGGCTGCGCGCCGGAGGAGCCCGCGCCGCGTCCGGAGGCTGGCTGGTGGGGCGGGACGACTTCGGCTTCGTCCTCGTCCGGCCAATCGTCGAAGATCGCGGAGAACCCGGCGCCGCCTGCTTCGCCGCTGGCTTGGCCACCAGCCGGCTCGGCGGCTTCCTCCATATGGACCGCCCCCAGATCGGGGTCCTCCTGGTCGTGCTCGGTCCGGTCGGGGACGAAGCGGCGCTCCACGTCCGCCCCGCCGGCCGGCCGAAACAGAGGATTCTGTCAAAAAAGCGAGCCGACTGAGTTAGAGTCGGCCCGAAGGAACTCGGCGACAAAGAGAAAAAGAGAAGGGGAGCGTACCGTAGGCGGAGGATTGACGCGGCTGTATGGCTCCTTGCCGAATTGCCAGTCGTCGGGAAGCTGGCAGTTGGCGAGGTAGTTCACCATGTCGGCAGCGTCGGCCCGCGGCATCTCCTTGGTACACATCCGGCTCGGATCGAGCTGGCCGCTCATCTGACAGATCAGATGAGGCCGGCTCTGGAGCGGGAGGACCCGGCGCGTGACGAACGCGGCCAGGAGGTCGGGCCCCGTCAGGCCCTCCGTCTGGACCATCACCCGCAGGCGGGCGATGGCGGCGTTTCCTCCCTGCGACAGCGTCACCGCCCGAAAGGACCACTGGGGCAGCCTCCCCGCCGGCGGGCCGGCTACGTAAGCCGGCAGGTTGACGTAGTCGCCCCGTGGAGCGATGTTCCGCACGTAGAAGTATGACTTCTGCCACTTCTTCACCGATTGGATCAGCGTGATGAAGGGGAAGGGGTTGTCGGCGCCCGATCTCCGCGACGCGATGAAGGCACCAGTGTAGGCCGGCACGCCCTTGCTGCGCGTACCCAGCTTCGACTGGAAGAACTCCCCCCAGAGCTCAAGGGTGGGGAGGACGCCGAGATAGCCCTCGCACAGGGTGACGAAGGCCGACAGCAGCACCACCGCGTTGGGGGTGAGGTGGTGCGGCTGGAGCTGATAGAAGTCCAGCCAGGTGCGGAAGAAGGCGCTCACTGGCAGGCCGAAGCCTCGCAGGAAGTGCGAGCGGAAGACCACCCGCTCGCCATCCCGCGGCGCCGGCCTGATTTCTTTCTCCGGCGCGAGGCGGACCTCCACTTTGTCCGCACTGGGCAGACGCCGTGTGTCGCGGAGGAAGTCGATGTGGTCGTTGTGGACGATGGAGCCATCCCAATCCCCGCCAAGCTGTTCTACGTGGGGAGGCATGGTGGAAGCTAGCACGGCGGCGGAGGAGCGTGCGGAGGAAGAGCGCGGCGGCGAGGCGCTGTTGCGAGAACGAGCAAGGCAAGAATACGGCGGAAGTAGGAGGAGCGTGCGAGGGCCTGCCGCCCTCCACCTCCCCCTACTTATAGCCTCACGCGGCCGAAATGGCCGGACGTGGGGGGAGACGTGGGATTAACTGCGCCCACTCCCCCCACGTCTCGCGTTTATTACGCATAAGTGCGAGCCGAAACTGTCGCACGGAACGTGCGCGCGGTTTCGGGATACAAAAGATCCGCGCCTGGGCTGGGGCGCGGACGTGGCGGCCCCCCTCTCTGCGGCAACGTCCCGTCTCGCGCGTGGGCTGGCAGGCTTTCCGGCTACGTGGCGCTCCGTCGGCCCGCGGCCCGGCGCACATGCCAGCGGGTTCCCGCCCTCCGACTCCAGAAGATTTCGGCTCAGGCGACGTGCCTGACCAAGGCCGGCTCCCAGCTGCCGGCTTGTCGCGATGGGAAGCTGTTCGAGCTTCTTGAACCCTACTCCACCTCGAAGCCCGATCAGCTTCGGGGACTACTGTCGGAGTAAGTGGCCACGGGTAGCCAAACCGGCTACCCCTGGCTCTTCAGAAAATTTATCAGGCCTTTGGGCCTTCAAGCACTCCAAGCATTTGGGCCGCCTTCCCGGGCCGGCTACCACTAAAGCCGACTCCCGGAAGACGACCCAGCCTCGCCGACTCCAAGAAGCCGGCCCAGAAGGACGCCGACTCCTAGAAGCCGGCCGCGACCACAACCACTCCAACTTAACGGCAACCTGACGGGGCGTGGCCACAGTGCGGCCCACGACCCCCAAGCCCGAGGCAGGCATGGCTACAGGAGGCCGTACGGGAGGGAGGTCTCCCGTGCGGCCCGGCACTATAGCCACGTTAGCCTCGACGTCATCCACGACCCGTTCTTGCACGACCCAAGGACTGCGGGCCCCTTCAGCCAGAGAGAGGCGTGAAGGCGGCCCGGCTTTCCCTAGTCGGCCGGGAGGATAGCCGGCCTCCAGAAGCCGGCCATGCCCTTCCTCGAAGCAGGAGCCCCATTAAGGAGACAAGACGAGGTGAGGCTACAGTGATAGCCCCCGACGCGGCCCACTGTAGCCACGCTCACCTCGACAAAGCCCTCATCATCCGAGGCGCGGCTACAGTAAGTAGCCGCCGACAAAACCCTAGGCGGTGGGACCGGCCTGTCGACCGAGTAGCCGGCAGCCGGTGGGACCCACCAGCCGGCGGAGAAGCCGACGAGCGTAGACACTGACGGCTGGGACCAGGTCCCAGTCAGATTACCATTGTACCCCCGGGGGGTAGGCCTATATAAACCCCCCGGAGCACCCATGCAAAGGGTGGGCTTCTGGTTCGCATCCAAGATAACACACACGCACACATAGATAGAGAGAAGCAAGAGCTAGCCTTGTTCTCCTTCTCCCTTGATCCCAACAGCTCTAGGAGCGATTGTAGCTACCCTTTATCGATCTAGTGATCATGCGGAGACCCCGCAGAGCAGGACTAGGGGTGTTATCTCCTCGGAGAGCCCCGAACCTGGGTAAGATTCGCCGGCGTGCATGTCTTCGCCTCATCCCGTTTCCAGGCACCGGCGACGTTTTATTGGCTCCCACAATGATAAGCCATCCCTTGGCATATGTCGCATCAACCACCCGACAGGATTATTTCCTGGGTCCCGATTTGGTTGTAGTCGCGGCGGCAAGGAGGTAGAACGAGGAGCCTAAAGCCCACCTCATCCCTGCCTCTGCCAAGAGCGCGAGAACGGTCGAGTGGAGTGGGGGGACGACAAGGCCTGTTGCCGGGCGAAAAACGTTTATCTTAAACAATAACGAGGATTCGCTCCTTGTTGCGGGATTTACCCACGAACGAAAAACCCGGCAAGCATCCCTTTTTATTAAAAACATCCCATACAGGTACAGTTCGTGCGAGATGAAAAACTTAAGCAAGGGGATTACAAGTTTTAAATTTAACATAGGCCCGCAGGATTACAAACTAAAAAAGAGATAAGATGCCCGTAATCCCTTTCTTGTCCCTCTCCTCAGGAGGCAGGTCAAGGAGGCGAAAGGGCAAAATGGGCGCCTAGGCGAGCTACGAGCAGCAGAAAGCACCAAGAGAACACCTCGGTGGCCGCCCACGGGTGGGCCGGTGATGACGGTGCCGGGAAAGGAGCTGGAAGACGAGGCGGCAGGACCGGCAATACGCGATGAAGGCGTCGGTGCCCACGTACTCCGAGTTGACGGCCTTGCCGCCCGCCCTCTTCCTCTTCTGCAGCCTCCCGACGCCAGCCGCCCAAGGAGACGGCCCCGATAAGTTCAAGGAGCTGGCCCCACCCCCAGCAAGCCTCTGCCGGAGGAGCGGCTAGGTGCAGATGCTGCTACTGCCGCACCCGCCCAGGCGCGGGGTGTCTGACGCCTAGTCGAACTCGTCCCCGTCATCTGCCCCGCTGTCCTCCTCATCACTTCCGCTCGAGGAAGAGCTTCCATCATCGGAATCTCCATCAGAGGAGCTCTCCACGCAGCACTTCAGGCGAGTTCCGGACTCTCCGAAGACCTTGATGAAGAGTAGGCCGTCCTCCATTAATTTGAAGTAGAGGACGAGCCCCGCCGTCATGCTCTGGATGCGAGCGAACGTCTTCCACCCACGGCGGAGGTACATGACCCGAGGAGCCGGGAAGTCGACGTCGACCCGCGTGCCCCCATTCCAACAACCCCTCATGTGCAATATGAGGGATTGGGGCCGGTCACGCTCCATCTCCCGAGCGAACGGGGCAGGAAGACGGAGACGACGACGCGGAGGCCGGCGCAGCCTGATGAAGAACTCGCGGGGCTGGTCTCTGACATGGCCTTCCATTGGGAAAGGCACCATTGGCGGGGGCGAAGCCGGCGCGCCGCCCCGTCCTCCTCTTCCCCGAGCACTATGACCTCTGCCCCGGCCTTGCCCACGGCCTCGCCACCTCCCCCTTACCCTCGCGGCCGGTTCCACCACCACGGGCTCAGGAGGAGGAGGGGCGCGCTGTCGAGCGGCGACCCTCGCCGCCACCGTCGGGGGACCCGGGTTCCCTTTCTCCATGGCGAGTGAAAGGAAGAAGCAGAAGCAAGAAGAGATAGATGACAGGAGAGTGCGGGACGCCATCCCCCCTTCCCCCTCTTTATAAAGGGGCGGGGTCGGGGCTCGGGTGCCCCGCTCGGCCAATCCAGCCACCGGAGGCGCAGGGAATCAGGACCGACCTGCTGCCCCAACCCGCGACGGCCCGGTTTCCCGCCTCCACCGCTTGCCATCCTAGGCGCATGAAGGACGCGTGGCGGACGTGCAGAACTGAGGGGACGGGTGAAGCGACATCTCCCCACCCCATGATCGTGGGGAGTGGACGCCTTGAAGACCGCGGCCCGGCCCCATTCAGTAAATGAGCCGCGCCTCCACGCCTCCCTCTTTTTACGGGGAAGGCGCGAGCCGCCTCTTTACTGTGATGTGACGCATGCTTGCAGAAACCGCCCCACGTATGCCGCCCACGTCACGCACACCCCTCCACGCCGCACCGCGCGCGCGGGTCGTGGGAAGCGCAGCGCGTGAAAAGTTTTACCGCGGTAAAAACCGCCCCGCCTGCCCACGCATTGTTTTGGGCCTGAACGTGTCGCGCTTATGTGTGGCCCAGGCCCGGGGGCTCCTGTCGGTGTACAAAAAGAGGGGTGCGTTTTTTTACCCCTCTACCTGTGCACGGGCAGTTGGAGCCGCGCCTACGGTCACGCTAAGCAGAACAGGGGAGGTGAGCCAAGGTAAGACCGAAGCCCAAGATGATCAGAGCAACACCAAGACCAAGACCACAAAGAGCAGAGGGACGAAGCAGGTTCCCCCGGCAAGACCCTTGCCGGGGGCAGCCTCAGCAGCCCCGGCAAGACCCTTGCCGGGGGCAGCCTCAGCAGCCCTGGCAAGACCCTTGCCGGGGGGGCTTGCCCCACACCAACAGAGCAAGCCACCCTTGAGCCCACGGTCCCCAACGCCATCATCCACGTGGGGCCAGGGCTCGGGAAGGCGCCTCTGTGGTGGCATGCAGATCTTTGTGAAGACATATTCAAGTTCATATGAGGATTAGAAGACGACGATCATCGGCAAGATCCTTGCCGAGGAAGGCCACCAGACCCCCGGCAAGGCCCTTGCCGGGGACGACAGCGCGCCATGGCAAGACCCTTGCCGGGCCACCCGGCAAGGCCCTCGCCAAGAAAGCCAGCAGGGCCACCGCCAGGCCCACGTCAACCAAGCTTCCACCACCGTTCACATGCAGCTGCCAGCCCAACCAGCTGGGCGGGCACCTGCGTGGCAACATGCAGCTCCCAGGCTAACTCATCAAGCGCCTGCGTGGCGGCATGCAGATCTTCGTGAAGGCTCCACCACCGCGCTACCTCAGCTGCCTGCCTGCCTACATGGCACCGCACGCATCACTGGCCGAGGCGCGTGTCTAAGCGAGGAGGAGCGGCGACGGACGGGATGGGCCTCGCCCCCGTCCCCGGTAAAGCAAGGGGACACCTAAGCTACGCATTAAATGCGTCTTGTCCTGTAATACGAGCGATAAGCTCAGAGCACTGTATGGCTTTCCACCTCCTATGTGTCACTGTGGCAGCCCCTTCTGACTATAAAAGGAGGCCCATGGCATACTGGAGAAGGATTCGGCTCTTTAGAACACGCACTGACCACAGCTAGTTCGAGAGCTCAAGAACTCTCTGAAATACACCCACCAAAGCAGGACTAGGATTTTACGCATCCTCGCGGCCCGAACCTGGGAACCGGTTAAGATGATTCAGAAATTTCCGTGATAAGCCAGAATCTGTCAGGAAAGTGGTTATGACCCAACTCACTGTTTGGAACCCGAAGAACCTGCAAGGAGTTAGAGCTTGGGTGTCCACTAGAAAAATCTGATCACCACTTCATGAAAGATTGTCAGTGCCGGATGACACACCCAGCGGAAATCACTCTTGGATTTGTGAGACTGACATATATTTCAGTCGTGAGAATCAATCACAGTCAGCTAAGTCAGCAGATCTAAAAATAAATTGGAGCCTGTATAAGCATGAACAAGCAAGGTAAGATTTGTCAGAATATAGATATATTAAAGCAAACCACCCCAGGGCCAGTCAGATAAAAAAATAGTGGGAACAAAAATAAGAAAAAGGATACCCGCGTTGGAAACGGTTTCCTTAAGTCAGTATCTTCATACTTGTTCCCCGAGCAACCAAATCTCGAGGACGAGATTTCTTTAAGGGGGTAAGGTTTGTGATAGCCTGATTTTTGGCCCTTTCTTTTTCTTTTGTTTTTCTGAGGTTTTTGCTTGAGTTTTCTTTTTCCGTGGCTTTGTGGTCTGGAAACTGAAGAAGATGCCTTCTTCTTTGTTTCCAGAGTGGCTTGTCATTCCCAAATCCTTCCCTATACCCTGTCATTTTCATCCTAGCCCAAATCCCAATATTCTTTTCATTGGGAATATTCCTTTTCTATTAAAGGAATAACTCAAATTGCCCTAGGTTGTGAAGCAACCTTTACTTACATCACTCCTAAAATTCCCAAATAATTCTCATAAATTTTTTGGGTCATATATTTCTAAAATATGGCAAAATATTTCATTTGTCATCTTTATCATCATGCTCAAATAATTCATTTCCTATTCTGCCCTAAATGGCACATTGTGAAGCAAGTGCTATTTTCCTTTTCCCGATTGACCTAAAACTCATTGGACACCTTTTCCTGTCCATATCATTTCCACATGCCAAAATGCAACCTCATTTGCCTAGTAATTATTTAATTATGATTTTCCAAAGTTTCTATCCAGAAATAAGCTTTGTGAAGGAGGTGCAAGCTAGGCATATCCAAATGATTTTCCATTTTGCATGATCCCTCATATCATCATATAATAGCCCTCCACCAAAGTAGAGCTCATTTCATGCCTCCATGTGAGCTCATCTTCAATTCTTTGATTCTGTCCAAAATTTCAGTTTGTGAAGCAAGTATATTTTATCTTGCTCCAGTATGGCTGCCAATTTTTCTAGGCCTTCTATTATCTATATAACCTACCTCCACCCATTTTGGGCATGGTTAATCAAGCCATTATTCCTCTAGAATTTTTGCAAGTTTCTGTCCAGAGGAGATGTTTGTGAAGCAAGTACCAGTTTGCCTTGGCCAATTGGTATGAGACTTTTTGAGCATCTTCATAGGACCAAATAACTCTGCCTTACCCAATTTGACACTCCATGTGAGTGCACCTTCCTGATCAAGTTTCTGGACCAGATTATGCAGTTGCAAACCAAGTGCATTAAATCTTGGTCCATTTCCTGCCAAACTCCCCCATATGGTAGTTCTTCCTAAGCTAATCACCCCAGACAACTCGTTTGCCTCTAATCTCACCTCAGTTGATCACTGTTTCATGATCAAGTTTACTGCAGTAAACTTCAGAGGGTGATTACCAGTTAACCATAGCAGTTTTCACCGAGCTACCACCGCAGTTGCAGCCTCCCCTGGATGAACTATCAGCTAGACAATGTTTTGGGTGTTGTAGAGCATTGAATGCCCTGGTTCACGTGGTGACTACGATGATGGCGTGCCTGTGCACGCGCTCTGTGCGCAGTGGCCGCGTCCAGGGCGCTGTTTCTGCTTCGTCCGCTTCCCCCTCGTCGTCTTAGCGCGCGTGACCATGTCCATTGTCTTCCTCTCGTCGCTGCCGATCACCTGGACCCCTCTGCCCCTCAGGCAGCTTCCTCACCAACGCAAGCCGCCGCGTGCCCACGGGCACACAGTGGCAGTTTGGCTCGGTTCGTCGCCGTCGTCATCCTCCCTGCGCTCCCTTGGCCGCCTCTTCCCCGTGAGCTTTCTCCCTATGCCTCCATCATCGTCTACCTCCGAGCTCATGCGCGTGGGCACGCGTCCGCGGCGCCGGACACGCATCCGCGGCGGCGCTAGCATGGCACACCCCTCCCCTTGGCTATTTAAACAGCCCCGGGCGCCCTCGACCTCACCAAGCCACTCCTCAACCTCCCAGGACCCCGCCCCACTACTCTCCTGAGCTCATAGTGCTCTCTGCTTCCCTCCATGGCCGTCATGCCCGCCTCGGCATCGGCCTAAATTCGCTCAATGTCGAGCTCCTCCCTCCCTCACTCCACCACCACAGACCTCCATCCTCACCCCGGAGCCACCCCAGCACCTCTCCTCCTCCTCCCGTGGCCGTTTGCCATGCACTCCCCGGTGGCCGAAGCTCTCCTCCGCCGCGGCTCCCTGTTCCGTCTGCTCCACTGTTTTCCAGCGTGGGCAGATCCCTCAGTCGGGTGTGGCTCGTCTCCCTGAGCTCGTCGGTGTGCTGCACGACTCGGGGGATGGCCGGAGTCGGCCGATCGAGCGCCGGCGACCCCTCCTCTGCCCTGCGCACGGCATCGGGGAAAGAAGAAGGAGGAGCGGAAGGAGGGAGTTGACCGCGCATGGACCCCGCGGCCCCACGCGTCAGTGGCTTGGTAAGCCGTCCCCGCCTTTGCCACGTTGGATAAGTGGAGGCGTAATCCACTGGATTACGTCTTCGCTTATCGAAAGCGTATTTCTCTTCGAGCTCAGCCCAGAATGCGTTTTCGCTTCTGGAAAACGTATTTCCTTCTAATACGCTTTCTGTTTTTCTGTCCAGGCCCTGTTTGAAAATATTTTCATTACAGATAGGTCCCTAGCAGAAAACACTTCATATCTTTTTACTCACAACTCCAAATTAGGTGATTCCAAAGGCCACTTCTTCGTTTCGTCGAGCCCATTCTGTTGGTATCATTTTCACTATGTTTTAACATTCTGAAAATGACCTTTTTTGCCCTTGCCCCTAATCAGCCCCCTCCGAGAGAAAATGTTTTTCCGGAGATTCTTTCCGCAAGCTTCTCGCACTTTGTCCCGGTGATTTCTTCCACCCCAGGCAAGCCACAATACCCACTTGCATGATAGTCATGCAGTAGGCATGGTTTTCAACTTGAATATTTATTAAATGTTTGCTTGTTTTAAAATATGGTTATCATTGTTTCGGTAATGATTCTTGGCTAGTGCTTACTTTCTTGCTATGTTGTTATGCACCTGGTTATCATGCCCTGCTAGTTGCTAGTATTCTTTTCATATGCTTATGCTTGCTAGTAGTACATGTTGATGTGGGTAATGGTCTTCGGTGCATGACTGCCGTCTGTCCCGAGTACCGTTGTTATGCATGTTCCATTGCATCCAATTGGTTAAATGCTTGCATGATGGCATTGTTGATATGTTCTTGCATGATATTTATTGTTGATGCTAGTGGTCATGCTATGTTTTGAGAAGTATGTACTTGTGATGTTCATGCTAGTCAGTATGCCATGCTCAGCTGGATATGATTCATTGTTGATATGGTGGATAGTTATGTTGTACCCTCATGATTATGTTGATATCATGCTCATACATTGTAATTGCATCATGTATTTTATCATGGCTCAGCATATTTGCATTCAAGTTTAACCAGATTAAATTAAACTTGAACAACTGTTGGCTGAGTCATGGTGCCACCATATCGAACTGACCAGTGGAACCACGCTTACCTTTATGGGAAGGTCCTAACTGGGTCTATTGTCGTGCCTCTCGCCGGTGCCTCCAACGAGGGAAGGTTATGGGCGTGCGGTACCCTGGCCCGGTAAGCAGACATAACCTTATGTGCCCGTTGTTGTTGTTATGGATCCGGTCCCCGTGAGGGACGGTCCCCGTGAGGGACGTTTTGGCCATGACGGTCGTCGTTGTGTCTTTGGTAGACACGGGGCCACCCAGGACTAGCCCAGTTGTCAGTGGGTCGGAGTGGCCGGGAGAGTGTCATGGCAGTAGATCAGTTTTTTCGGAACGCCGTTGCTCCACCCGAATGGGAGTGCGAGGCCATGGGTTCCATAGTGTGGGTACAGTGTACTAACCTCTGCAGAGTGTATATTAAATCTATCGATAGTCGCGCCCGCGGATAAGGGCCCAGTTCGTAGTTGGTCACACTATGAGTCAACAGTAGTAATAATAATAATGTGCTTAATAACAACCCCGGTTCGATGATGAGATAAGTTGGTTGTGATCGCCGGAAGGATCACCGTTTGAGGCCAAGTATTGGTCAGGGTTGTGATCGCCGGAAGGATCACTGTTTGAGACCAAGTGTTGGTCATGGTTGTGATCGCCGGAATGATCATCGTGGTATCGAGGATACCGAGTTGTTGGATATTCGTGATGTTGTGCGAGAATCGTGGGTAAATATCAAGCTCCTTGTGGTCATTTGATGATTACTATTGTTTATACCAAGCTTGATTTGATCCTGAGATGATCGTGTAATGTCCGAAGTTGGTAAGTGATGCATGTGATGGTTACGAGGTAACCCGAGCAGAATAAATGGTGCATGTAGTGTCATCATGTTGCATGCTAGTATCATCAGATTTATATGTTCATGCCGTGATCATATTGTTCTAGCGATATTATGTTCATGTTAGGTTATCCTGATGATCTCATGATAATTCCTGCTTAACCTGTAATTGCCATGTTGTTGTTTGTCTTGAATGCTTCTGGTTATTGTGAGCTTGCAAGTACATTCAATGTACTGACCTGGCGTGTCATGCCAGATTGCAGGTCGTGCCTGGATTTCTTGCTTGTTTGGTGTGGTTCCTGTGTTCGCGAGCTAGGATAAACGTTCAAGCCAGAGTCCCTGCGGATTGGAGTCCATCATCGTCGTTCGTTGTTCCGCTGCCAGTAGTTGTTCCGCTGCTTCGAGTTGTTATGCTGCTTGTATAGAGCACCGTGGTTGGCGTAGTGTCGCCATGCCGACGTTACTCATTGTATATCGGAACCCTTGTATCCATATTTGTGTTGTAATAGAGAGCTGGTTTGTTCTATGCTAAGCAGTGCCGTATTCCAGAAGACTTCACCTTGATCTCTGGGCTGGAATACGGGGCGTTCCGGTTTTGTCTGAGCCAGGGTGCCACAAAAAGTGTCCCCTTTGTGGGCGAAACGTAATCACTGCCTCTTTTCGCCTTGCATTTTCTTCGATGGGCAACATGGAACGACATGATATCCGTGCTGAAATTTAAACTTACCCAATGTTCGTTTGGCCTTTTTATACACTAATTGAGTTTCCTAGGCATTTAATGTCCATAATTCAAATCTGAACTACAAATACATGCTCCAGTTCACCAAAATGTCTAGAAAAATTATACATGTGTCCTTGGGTGCATGTTTAGGTCCCATGCCAGGAATGGGAACGAATTACAACCGTACCGGTGTCATGGCTCATCCTCAAACATTTTGGATCTCGGTTTTTAAGTCCCCATAAATCCTAAACTCACCAGAAAGTCATCAAAGGTGGCATGGTGTCACGTCATGGCACATATATGTCGTGGTAAAACATTGTCCAATTTGGGCCAAGCTTTATTACAAACCTCTTACAAAAACTGGAGCTTCTCTCAAAGAAGCCTCGTGGTTTTGGTAGGGAAACGTGTTCCCCTTGTGGGCGAAACATAATCACTGCCTCTTTTCGCCTTGTATTTTCTTCCACGGGCAACATGGAACGACATGATATCCGTGCTGAAATTTAAACTTATTCAAAGTTCGCTTGGCCTTTTTATACACTAATTGAGTTTCCTAGGCATTTAATGTCCATAATTCAAATCTAAACTACAAATACATGCTCCAGTTCACCAAAATGGCTAGAAAAATTATACATGTATCCTTGGGTGCATGTTTACGTCTCATGCCAGGAATGGGAACGAATTACAACCGTACCGGTGTCCTGGCTCGTCCTCAAACATTTCGAATCTCGGTTTTGAAGTCCCCATATATATCCTAAACTCACCAGAAAGTCATCAAAGGTGGCATGGTGTCACGTCATGGCACATATATGTCGTGGTAAAAACATTGCCAATTTGGGCCAAGCTTTATTACAAACCTCTTACAAACCGGAGCCTGTCGCAAGAACCCTCATGGTTTTGATAGGGAAACGTGTCCCCTTGTGGGCCAAACGATAGTCACTCCCTCTTCTAGCCTCGTATTTTCTTCTACACGCAACATGGAACAACTGGAGATTCACGCTAAACTTTGAAATTATTCAGGGTTCGTTTGACCTTTTTTATTCATTAATTGAGTTTTCTAGGCATTTAATGTCCATCATTCAAATCTGAACTACAAATACATGCTCCAGTGCACCAAAATGGCTAGAAAAAACGTACATATTTCCTTGGGGTGCATGTTTAGGTCCCATGGAACGAATGGGAACGAATTCAACCGCCTCGCCGTCCTGGCTTGGCCACAAACATTGCGAATCTCGGCTTTTAAATGTCTGTAAATCCAAAACTCACCAGGAAATCATGAAACTTGGCATGGTGTCACTACATGCATGGTACATATAATTGTCCAATTTGGGTGAAGCTACATTACAAGCCTTTTACAAACGGGAGCCTGTCGCAACCCTCGTGGTTCCGGTAGGGAAACATGCCCCTCTTGTGGGCGAAACGATAATCGCTGCCTCTTCTCGCCTTGAACTTTGTTTTCTACACGCAACATAGAATAACAGGAGTGCCGGGCTGAAATTTGAAACTGTTCAGGGTTCGTTTGGCCATTGTATGTATGTTACAAATTACTAAGTTTTCTTTGCATTTAATGTAGTCCATAATTCAAATTTGAACTACAACCACATGCTCCAGTGAAGCAAAATGGGTGGGAAATCGTACATGTGTCATTGGGTGCATGTTTACGTCTCGTTTAAGGAATGAGAATGAATTACAAACTTGTCGTCGTCCTGAAACAATGAGAATCTCAGTTTTTAAATCCCAGTAAATCAAAAAGTCACCCAATAAACATGAAACTTGGCATGGTTTCATGACATGGCACGTATATGCCGTGGTAAATAAAATCGTCCAGTTTGAGAAGAGGCGCACACATTAGTAGCCAACGAAGTCCTTTTTGAAACAAAAAGCTGACAGGTTAATATCGCAAACGGTTGTATTATATTTACCGTGTCGAAATTTAACCATACTCGGTGGCGTCCGTGCAGCTGTTTGATTAGACGGGACGAGTGCAAGAAGTCCACCGTGCAGGCTCGACGGGACGCGTGCGAGCAGTCCGCCCCGCAGGCTCGACGGGACGCGTGCATCCTGTCCACCTCGCAGGCTCGACGGGACACGTGCGAGCAGCAAGGCCGCCGATGCTCACCGAGAAGCGAGCTCTTTAACCTCCATGCACCAGTCGTCGCCCGCCTCGCTCACAACTTCTCCATTAATGGGTTAATTAAAGCACCTGGACGGAGGGTGTTTGCTTGTGATCCCATGGCAGCATTTGCTTTGTTCGTGTTTTCAACTCGTATCCCGCGCTAATTTAAATTGCCACATAGGGCAACGGATAATACGACCACAAATAAAATGGCAACGGATAATATGACGACAAATTTACAATGGCGCGGATAATAATTGTCTTACATATTCCGGATAATTTAAAATGCCACATGCGGCAAAGCCCGGAAGACACGGGGGCAAGAGAAGAAGGAAATTGCAGACAATGATCTGGGTCGCTACTGTCTACACTCGTCGATGGATCACCGGGCGGCGAAATCCTCCAGCTCCTTCTTCAATTCCTCACGTCTTTGCTTGAAAGCAGCCACGGATTCCTCCACCTCCTGCTCGCGCTCGATCCGGAGCTTCCTCAAGCCACCCATCAGTTCCTCGATGACCACTTTCAGCGTCATCTCCGAGACACTGCTCTCCTCATGTAGCATCTTCCAGCCGGCGGCCTCCTCCTCCTTCTCGGCGACCAACTTGAGGAGATTCACATTGTCACCCATGAGTTGCTCGACGAGGCCGGTCGCCTTGTCAACCGAGGCATCACTGATCTTGAGCAGCTTCATCAAGCCATCGACCAGCTCCTGCTGCGTAGTGACGCCTGATACGTCTCCAACGGATCTATAATTTTTGATTGCTTCATGCTATACTATATTCTGTTTTGGATGTTTAACGGGCTTTATTATACACTTTTATATCATTTTTGGGACTAACCTATTAACCGGAGGCCCAACCCAAATTGCTGTTTTTCGCCTAGTTCAGAGTTTTGCAGAAAAAGAATATCAAACGGAGTCCAAACGGAATGAAACCTTCGGGAACGTGATTTTCGGAACGAACGTGATCCAGAGGACTTGGACCCTACGTCAAGAAAGCAACCAGGAGGGCACGAGGTAGGGGGCGCGCCCTCCACCCTCGTGGGGCCGACGTTGTTCCACCGATGTACTTCTTCCTCCTATATATACCTACGTACCCCCAAACCAACAAAAGCATCCACGAAAACCTAATTCCACCGCCGCGACCTTCTGTACCCGTGAGATCCCGTCTTGGGGCCTTTTCCGGCGTCCTGCCGGAGGGGGCATTGATCACGGAGGGCTTCTATATCAACACCATAGCCTCTCCGATGATGTGTGAGTAGTTTACCTCAGACCTTCGGGTCCATAGTTATTAGCTAGATGGCTTCTTCTCTCTCTTTGGATCTCAATACAAAGTTCTCCATGATTCTCATGGAGATCTATTCGATGTAATCTTCTTTTGCGGTGTGTTTGTTGAGACTGATGAATTGTGGGTTTATGATCAAGTTTATCTATGAACAATATTTGAATCTTCTCTGAATTCTTTTATGTATGATTGGTTATCTTTGCAAGTCTCTTCGAATTATCTGTTTGGTTTGGCCTACTAGATTGATCTTTCTTGCAATGGGAGAAGTGCTTAGATTTGGGTTCAATCGTGCGGTGTCCTTTCCCAGTGATAGTAGGGGCAGCAAGGCACATATTGTATTGTTGCCATCGAGGATAACAAGATGGGGTTTATATCATATTGCATGAGTTTATCCCTCTACATCATGTCATCTTACTTAAAGCGTTACTCTGTTCTTTTGAACTTAATACTCTAGATGCATGCTGGATAGCGGTCGATGTGTGGAGTAATAGTAGTAGATGCAGGCAGGAGTCAGTCTACTTGTCGCGGACGTGCTGCCTATATACATGATCATACCTAGATATTCTCATAACTATGCTCAATTCTGTCAATTGCTCAGCAGTAATTTGTTCACCCACCGTAATACTTATGCTCTCGAGAGAAGCCACTAGTGAAACCTATGGCCCCCGGGTCTATTTTCCATCATATAAATCTTCCAACACTTAGCTATTTTTATTGCCTTTTATTTTACTTTGCATCTTTATCATAAAAATACCAAAAATATTATCTTATCATATCTATCAGATCTCACTCTCGTAAGTGACCGTTGAGGGATTGACAACCCCTTTATCGCGTTGGTTGCGAGGTTCTTGTTTGTTTGTGTAGGTGCAAGGGACTCGTGCGTGGTCTCCTACTGGATTGATACCTTGGTTCTAAAAAACTGAGGGAAATACTTACGCTACTTTACTGCATCACCCTTTCCTCTTCAAGGGAAAACCAACGCAGTGCTCAAGAGGTAGCAAGAAGGATTTCTGGCACCGTTGCCGGGGAGATTTGCGCCAAGTCAAGTCAAGATTTGATTTCCCGTCAACGAGCCATTTCTGGCGCAGTTACCGGGGAGTCTACGCACAAGTCAAGACATACCAAGTACCCATCACAAACTCATCTCCCTCGCATTACATTATTTGCCATTTTCCTCTTGTTTTCCTCTCCCCGACTTCACCCTTGCCGTTTATTCGCCTTCTTCCCGTATGCCTTTCTGTTTGTGTTTCCACGTGCCTTCTATTTTCTTGCATCTTTGCTTGCTAAAAATCTATTGATATGGATCCACTTAAAGTGTTCTACTTGGATCATCTTCGATCCTTATGCGCTCGTGCTGAAACCCCAACTAGCCTAGTTGATGGGAAATCTTTAGATGAGCATGCTCATTTTGTGCGTCACCGTTTGTCTGAAAAAGGGAAACTCTTCTGGAATCAAATAACAAATTGCTTTGTTATGCTTGGAATCTTTGTGAAATTTGTGATATTACTTGTTGCTCTAAGAACCCTAAAAAACACCATCCCTACCTATGTGAGTTTAATGAAAATAAAATCTTATCTTCTTATGCAAAGGGTGTTTACAGCTGCTATGATATCGAACAAATTGAAGAATTTGTTGATTTTAAGGGTTCTTATGAAGTTGCTTCTCTGTTTGAAAAGTATGATACTACTCTTTACGAATCTGAAAATCTTGACATACTAGAATATTGCTATGAAAACTATGCTCATAATGTCTATGTCAAAGAATTTATTGAAAGAATGACCATTGCTTCTAAAGAAAATAATGATATGCACAAATCTATAGATAATTATGATTCCGGTGATTTGATTGAAATATCCCTTGATGAACATGATGCTTGCTATCCTTGTGGCCATGATGCCAATATTTATGAAGATGAATTTGCTATAGTTCCTTACGTTAAACATGAGATCATTGCTATTGCACCCATACTTGGTAGTTCCTTCGATGAAAAGCATGATTGCAATAATTTTACTATAAATTTTCTTGATGTCAATTATGCTAATAATGTGCAAAACCCTAAGCTTGGGGATGCTAGTTTTGCTATGTCTACTACTTGTTGCGATGATCATGATTGGGGTGATTCTTCTTTTTATCTTGAAAATTTATTTAAGCCCCATGATGAACATGAGATTGATAATAGTGTTTACAATATTATTGAAAGTGGGTTTGGAAGAGTGTCAACATTGCATGCATGTGGATCGTGTTGAAAATACTTTATGTGATAGCTATTTTGTTGAATTTGCTTATGATCGCACATGTAATTATTATGAGAGAGGAAAATATGGTTGTAGAAATTTTCATGTTACTAAATTACCTCTCGTTATGTTGAGATTGCTTTCTGCTTCCTTGCATATTCTAGTTTTTGCTTGCCTTGATAATTTGTTTGCCTATAAGATGCCTATGCATAGGAAGTATGTTAGACTTAGATGTGTTTGTCACGTGTTTTATGATGCTCCCTTTGTGCTTCAATTCTTGTCTTTCTTGTGAGCATCATTGAAATCTCTGCCTAGCTAAAAAGGCTTTAAAGAAAAGCGCTTGTTGGGAGGCAACCCAATTTTATTTTTGCTTTTTGCTTATGTTTAGGAATAAATATTTCATCTAGCCTCTGGTTAGATTTGTTTTTATGTTTTAATTAGTGTTTGTGCCAAGTTAAACCTATAGGATCTTCTTGGATGATAGTTATTTGATGTTGCTGAAAATTCCAGAAACTTTCTGTTCACGAAAACAATTGTTAAAAATCACCAGAACGTGATAAAATATTGATTCCAACTGCTGCTGATCAATAAAAAAATTATAGGTCGTCCTATTTTGGCTGAATTTTTTGAGTTCCAGAAGTTTGCGTTAGTTACAGATTACTACAGACTGTTCTGTTTTTGACAGATTCTGTTTTTCGTGTGTTGTTTGCTTATTTTGATGAATCTATGGCTAATAAAATAGTTTATAAACCATAGAGAAGTTGGAATATAGTAGGTTTAACACCAATATAAATAAATAATGATTTCATTATAGTACCTTGAAGTGGTGTTTTGTTTCCTTTCGCTAACGGAGCTCACGAGATTTTCTGTTAAGTTTTGTGTTGTGAAGTTTTCAAGTTTTGGGTAAAAGATTTGATGGATTATGGAACAAGGAGTGGCAAGAGCCTAAGCTTGGGGATGCCCATGGCACCCCAATATAATCAAGGACACCAAAAAGCCAAAGCTTGGGGATGCCCCGGAAGGCATCCCCTCTTTCGTCTACTTCCATCGGTAACTTTACTTGGAGCTATATTTTTATTCACCACATGATATTTGTTTTGCCTGGAGTGTCTTGCATTATTTGAGTCTTTATTGGTTAGTTTGCCACAATCATCCTTGCTGTACACACCTTTTGAGAGAGACACACTTGATTCGGAATTTGTTAGAATACTCTATGTGCTTCACTTATATCTTTTGAGCTATATAGTTTTTGTTCTAGTGCTTCACTTATATCTCTTAGAGCACGGTGGTGGATTTGTTTTATAGAAACTATTGTTCTCTCATGCTTCACTTATATTATTTTGAGAGTCCTACAAAACAGCGTGGTAATTTGCTTTAATTATGATAGGCATTCGAGATTAACAAAAAGTTTCTTATGAGTGTGTTGAATACTATGAGAAGTTTGATGCTTGATAATTGTTTTGAGATATGAAGATAGTGATATTAGAGTCATGCTAGTTGAGTAGGTGTGGATTTGAGAAATAATTGTGTTAAAGTTTGTGATTCCCGTTGCATGCACGTATGGTGAACCGTTATGTGATGAAGTCGGAGAATGATTTATTTATTGATTTTCTTCCTTATGAGTGGCGGTCGGGGACGAGCGATGGTATTTTCCTACCAATCTATCCCCCTAGGAGCATGCGCGTAATACTTTTCTTTGATAACTTGTAGATTTTTGCAATAAGTATATGAGTTCTTTATGACTAATGTTGAGTCCATGGATTATACACATTTTTCTTCCTTCCACCATTGCTAGCCTCTCTAATACCGCGCACTTTTCACCGGTATCATACACCCACCATATACCTTCCTCAAAACAGCCACCATAGCTACCTATCATGGCATTTCCATAGCCATTCCGAGATATATTGCCATGCAACTTACCACCGTTCCGTTTACTATGACACGCTCCATCATTGTCATATTGCCTCGCATGATCATGTAGTTGACATCGTATTTGTGGCAAAGCCACCATTCATAATTCTTTCATACATGTCACTCTTGATTCATTGCATATCCCGGTACACCGCCGGAGGCATTCACATAGAGTCATATTTTGTTCTAAGTATTAAGTTGTAATTGTTGAGTTGTAAGTAAATAAAAGTGTGATGATCATCATTTTTAGAGCATTGTCCCAAGTGAGGAAAGGATGATGGAGACTATGATTCCCCCATAAGTCGGGATGAGACTCCGGACTAAAAAAAAAGAGGCCATAAAAAAGGAGAAAAGGCCCAAATAAAAAAAGAGAGAAAAAGAGAGAAGGGACAATGTTACTATCCTTTTACCACACTTGTGCTTCAAAGTAGCACCATGATCTTCATGATAGAGAGTCTCCTATGATATCACTTTCATATACTAGTGGGAATTTTTCATTATAGAACTTGGCTTGTATATTCCAATGATGGGCTTCCTCAAAATGCCCTAGGTCTTCGTGAGCAAGCGAGTTGGATGCACACCCACTTAGTTTCTTTTGTTGAGCTTTCATATACTTATAGCTCTAGTGCATCTGTTGCATGGCAATCCCTACTCACTCACATTGATATCTATTAATGGGCATCTCCATAGCCCGTTGATACGCCTAGTTGATGTGAGACTATCTTCTCCCTCTTTTGTCTTCTCCACAACCACCATTCTATTCCACATATAGTGCTATGTCCATGGCTCACGCTCATGTATTGCGTGAAGATTGAAAAAGTTTGAGAACACCAAAAGTATGAAACAATTGCTTGGCTTGTCATCGGGGTTGTGCATGATTTAAATACTTTGTGTGGTGAAGATAGAGCATAGCCAGACTATATGATTTTGTAGGGATAACTTTCTTTGGCCATGTTATTTTGAGAAGACATAATTGCTTAGTTAGTATGCTTGAAGAATTATTATTTTTATGTCAATATTAAACTTTTGTCTTGAATCTTTCGGATCTGAACATTCATACCACAATAAGAGAATTACATTGAAAATTATGCCAAGTAGCATTCCGCATCAAAAATTCTGATTTTATCATTTACCTACTCGAGGACGAGCAGGAATTAAGCTTGGGGATGCTTGATACGTCTCCAACGTATCTATAATTTTTGATTGCTTCATGCTATATTATATTCTGTTTTGGATGTTTAACGGGCTTTATTATACACTTTTATATCATTTTTGGGACTAACCTATTAACCGGAGGCCCAGCCCAAATTGTTGTTTTTGCCTATTTTAGAGTTTCGCAGAAAAAGAATATCAAACGGAGTCCAAACGGAATGAAACCTTCGGGAACGTGATTTTCGGAACGAACGTGATCCAGAGGACTTGGACCCTACGTCAAGAAAGCAACCAGGAGGGAACGAGGTAGGGGGGCACGCCTACCCCCTGGGCGTGCCCTCCACCCTCGTGGGGCCGACGTTGCTCCACCGACATACTTCTTCCTCCTATATATACCTACGTACCCCCAAACCAACAGAAGCATCCACGAAAACCTAATTCCACCGCCGCAACCTTCTGTACCCGTGAGATCCCATCTTGGGGCCTTTTCCGGCGTCCTGCCGGAGGGGGCATTGATCATGGAGGGCTTGTACATCAACACCATAGCCTCTCCGATGATGTGTGAGTAGTTTACCTCAGACCTTCGGGTCCATAGTTATTAGCTAGATGGCTTCTTCTCTCTCTTTGGATCTCAATACAAAGTTCTCCACGATTCTCGTGGAGATCTATTTGATGTAATCTTCTTTTGCGGTGTGTTTGTTGAGACCGATGAATTGTGGGTTTATGATCAAGTTTATCTATGAACAATATTTGAATCTTCTCTGAATTCTTTTATGTATGATTGGTTATCTTTGCAAGTCTCTTCGAATTATCTGTTTGGTTTGGCCTACTAGATTGATCTTTCTTGCAATGAGAGAAGTGCTTAGCTTTGGGTTCAATCTTGCGGTGTCCTTTCCTAGTGACAGTAGGGGCAGCAAGGCACGTATTGTATTGTTGCCATCGAGGATAACAAGATGGTGTTTATATTATATTGCATGAGTTTATCCCTCTACATCATGTCATCTCACTTAAAGCGTTACTCTGTTCTTTTGAACTTAATACTCTAGATGCATGCTGGATAGCGGTCGATGTGTGGAGTAATAGTAGTAGATGCAGGCAGGAGTCGGTCTACTTGTCGCGGACGTGATGCCTATATACATGATCATACCTAGATATTCTCATAACTATGCTCAGTTCTGTCAATTGCTCAACAGTAATTTGTTCACCCACCGTAATAGTTATGCTGTCGAGAGAAGCCACTAGTGAAACCTATGGCCCCCGGATCTATTTTCCATCATATAAATCTTCCAACACTTAGCTATTTTTATTGTCTTTTATTTTACTTTGCATCTTTATCATAAAAATACCAAAAATATTATCTTATCATATCTATCAGATCTCACTCTCATAAGTGATCGTTGAGGGATTGACAACCCCTTTATCACGTTGGTTGCGAGGTTCTTGTTTGTTTGTGTAGGTGCGGGGGACTCGTGCGTGGTCTCCTACTGGATTGATACCTTGGTTCTAAAAAACTGAGGGAAATACTTACGCTACTTTACTGCATCACCCTTTCCTTTTCAAGGGAAAACCAACGCAGTGCTCAAGAGGTAGCAACGCCAGCGAGAATGTCGTCGTCACCGGCGAAGGACTTCAGGAACGCCGGCTTGTCGCGATGGCCGACGCCGCGAATGCGCTTGTGAGAGCCCTCGTGTGCCCGTGAGAGCTCGGTCGAGGGCTCCGCGGCGCGCCGGGACATCTCTACTGTGGCTGCGGCTTCTTGGCGAGACCTCTCTAGTGCTTCCGCAGCCTTGGTCTTTGATGCATGTTATATGTCGACCCTAAATTCCTCCTACCGGTCATGGCGGAATGACTTGACAGAAAAAACCAGTTTTGTGGGTGACGAGGAGAGGAACTGTGAAGTAATTTTCGAGTGGGTGGTTTTTATAGCCCGGTGCTAAGTGTGAACAGATATTAGTTTGATAGTTGTGAACAGATTTGCAATTACTTATTGCGTTGTAATCAGCAATGTGACGAGAAACAAGGTCAAAAATTATTGATGGCAGAAGGTTGACCACGTGGTGGCTCGCCGTTGAGGCGGTCGCGGCGCGCTCTGCTCTGGCGTCCCTGCGCGCGCTCTGCTCGCCGTTGAGGCAAAGTTACAATGGCAACTGTTAATAATTCTTAATAATTGTCTTACATATTCAGGATAATTTGAAATGCCAATTGCGGCAAGGCCCAGAACACTCACGACCTACATATTCATACAATTATAACAAAATATAAGCTAAAAGGCTAAGCTGGCGGCCTTCCGACGATGGTCTTCTCGGACTCCATGATCAGCATAGCACCCTTGCGGCCGTTCACTCCAAGTGTCCCGACCAACCTCCGCCTACGGAGCTGCTGGCGCTGGGAGGCTCTTGGGGCTGCTGGGCCTCTTCCAGAAGAGCTTGACAACATGCAATCGCACGCATGACAACTCCGTGGAACCGCTCCATTTCCATGTGTCTGGCCTGGTAGCAAATTCCGTCGATCACCTGCATCCTCAAGATATCACGTTGGCGATGTTCTACTTCATCGGGGAAGTCAACTCCGCCAAGGATGCGCTCGAGCCTGGCCACCACATCATCGGGATCGAGGTTGACACGGCCGCCACGGGCAATGATGAAACCGTAGGCTGCCTTTGTCTTGACTGAATCGTAGAGGTCCTCTGCCCATTCCTTGCGGGGCATCAGGCTCTTGATGAGCACTGGTGACGGCGGCTCTTCGGGTGGGTCGTTGATCATGCCGCCGAGCAGCTCTGGATCTTTTGCACGATGGATGGCAAACTGCTCATCACACCTCCTCTGCAATATGTCGATTATGCTCCCAAGGACTGTGACGCTAATATCGCTACCGATGGGCCATGGTACCTGCACCGGCCGATGAAGCTCTTGCTCCCCCACCTGCTCCGGCTCGTTCTCCTCGCCGAAGATGTAACGCAGGTAGGCGTCGACATCGAAGCTTTGGTCGTTGCCTGGCATGCTTGGAATAACTAATGGTAGATGGGTGAGGACTAGTGTCGGTGCCAAAACCGGGGGATCTCGGGTAGGGGGTCCCAAACTGTGCGTCTAGGATTGATGGTAACAGGAGACGGGGGCACGATGTTTACCCAGGTTCGGGCCCTCTCTATGGAGGCAATACCCTACTTCCTGCTTGATTGATCTTGATGAATATGAGTGTTACAAGAGTTGATCAACCACGAGATCGTAATGGCTAAACCCTAGAAGTCTAGCCTATGTGAATATGGTAATGAATATCCCTATCCAGACTACGCTCTCCGGTTTATATAGACACCGGAGAGATCTAGGGTTACATGGAGTCGGTTACATCAAAGGGAATCTTCATAGTCGGTCGCCAAGCTTGCCTTCCACACCAAGTAGAGTCCAGTCCGGACACAGGTATAGTCTTCGGCCTTCATGTCTTCACATCCCATCAGTCCGGCCCATGGCTAACAGGCCGGACGCCCGAGGATCCCTTAGTCCAGGACTCCCTCAGTAGCCCCCGAACCAGGCTTCAACGACGAGGTGTTCGGCGCATAGATTGTCTTCGGTGTTGCAAGGTGGGTTCCTTCTCCAAGTAATATATTCGTCCGTTGATCCAATATCGCTCCCCTCGGCTTCTGTGCGCTAATAACTTCGTCTTCCACGTGTCGAGCGAATGCGGAAATTCAGGGTATTTTTGCGAATAACACCCCATCCACGCAAGGCAGAACGCCTATTTAAAGATACTGGATCTTAGATCCAGGTGACACTGCGCCGAGAAAATCCCCGGAGACTGCCAAGAGAAACCATTCCATCATGGCTAGCATTCCCATCTCCTCCTCCCGCTCCAGCCCAAAGAGAAGCGAGTGGGAGAAGTGCTCTGTGACTCATAGTTAACTAGCTAAGTTGCAAATGCAGGGATTTCTTCCTCCCACGGATCTGGTCCCTGTTCGAGCAGGGTCGGCCTCCTTCAATGGCGTGACTCAGGCGGAGGACTTCCCGAGTCCATCCGGGGGGAGTGAGTGTGCTTTGTCCCCTACCTGCTAAGAGGCGTTGGATTTCCCGTCCATCCGTTCCTTCGAGGGCTTCTGGAATATTATGGCATCCAGCTGCACAACTTCACTCCCGCCTTTATCCTGCACATCGCAGGTTACGTCGCTCTATGCGAGTTATTTCTGGGTGTTGAAGCCCATTTCGAACTATGGAGAAAATTGTTCTATCTTGTCCCATGCAACCACGAGGGGTCAATATTTGAAGTGGGCGGAGCCGAAGTGTGGCGCATCACCGATACCGGATACCTTTCCGGCACACCAAGGAGGAAGGCAAAGGAATGGCCTTCCGAATGGTTCTACATTGAGGACGTTGCACTTCCCGACCCAGTTCGAAAGGGTCTCCCTGAATTTGCAAGCGTTCTGCTAAAGAAACGCCATAGTTGGCGTCCCCGGAGCCATGAAGAGGATGACAGTGCGGAGGTTCGTCAGCTCCTGGGCAAGATAAAGACACTCGCCCAGTCCGGATTAACAATGGTTGAGGTAATGGCGATCTCCATAGTGCGAGGGGTTCAACCGATTCAATATAGAGGGCTCCCAATATGGCAATACAACGGGGAGGACGACGCCTCCTGTTGTGGTCGGAAAGGTCCGTACACCCCTGCCGCTCTAGCCAAGATACTGGCCGAGCTGTTCAAAGGGGAGGAAGAGGAATTTCTTCGCATCGATCGCAAAGATGGATATTCTATGTATAATCCTCCCAGTTGGGTAAGCCCCAATCCTTCTGCTCTACTCATTCTGCCTCCCGGATTACCTTTGACAAATTTCTAATCCGCTTATGACAGCATTGGCGAAAAATCACCGAGGGGTTTCATAGCCCCGCCCCACAGCCTGAGAACCACAACCGGGAGCTGGATCCTGGGTTCGAAGAAGATCCGGATATATTCGTGGTACTCGCGGAAGGGGTGTTTTACCAAGCGAGCTACGATGGCACGGAAGTGGCCATTATCGCCGATTACCCTGGTCTTCTTCCTGCTTCCCACGTAAGTCATCAAGAGAGAATCTCACTCGAAAGAGCTTCCTCGCACTGCCTCACCCATCGCACTGTCTCGTGCTCCACAGGGGAGGCGTTCGGCGCGCCATGCTACTCCGGGGGCGGCTCCAAAGAGACCGGCTCCGGCGCCGAGCAAGGCTTCTAAAAGGAAGGTCGGTGAGGACAAGACTGGTCCCTCGTCAAAGAGGTAAGGATTTGAAGGTATACTTTAGTAGTCACATCCAACTGTAACTTGCACGTTTGTTTGATACCAGGAAAAAGGTTCACCAGACTAAGTCCGAGGGTCCGGCCGGCAGTACTCCCGGCGCTCGGTATTTAGGCCCCGTCGGCGAGACGGGAGCTGCCATGAGAACAATGTCAGACTGTCCTTCGGCCGAGGGTTTGGAGAATATGTCCGTTACCAACTCGAAAGTGGAGAGCGCCATGAATCATCGGCGCTGTAGGGCTATTTTACGAGACCCTGAGTTCTCGGAAGAGGCATTCAATGCCTTCGGCTCGGCTGATGCGTACATCCGATCTGCTCGAAACGGGCTTAGTAGAGCCACGAAGCAGCATTTAACGGATGTGCGGGTAAGTTTTCTTTGTCCGAATAGGATAGCCATATGCCAGTAGCCCCCGGGACTGAAAGCAGTTGGTACAACTGATTTAAGGACCGTTGTATCACCAGGTTCTTATAGAGAAGAACAACCTGCTAGCCCAAGAGCTGGAACAGTGTCGGGCGCAGCTAAATGCTGCTACCGCCGAACTGGAAAACTTCAAGAAGCTGTCCACTGGTACCGTTCCCCTCCATCGAGGAACAATAATTGTATACCAACTATGCTAATACTGCCGCTGGTCGCATAATAGGGTCGCCTCATCAACTTGAGAAGAAGTTGAAGATCGCCCAAGAGGGAGAAAAAGAGGCAAAGAGGCAACACGCCACAGGCGAGCGTGTGCTGACCCGCGTTAGGGACAAGAAAAACAAGCTGCAGGATTCCAACACTACGTTGGGTGAAGAGTTGAAAGATGTGCGGGCCCAGCTAGCCGACTCCGTGAAGGAGAACAAGAAGCTGCGGGGCGGCATATTCAGTATGTTTCTGAACTTGTTTTTTTAGTAGTTCGGAGATAAATGGAACTGATATAGCTATGTTTGCAGGTATATTGACGGGCCGTCCTGAAGAGGAGGTGTCTGGATCAGCAAGTGATCTGCTGCAAAGATTGTCGCAAGTGCACGAGCATGCTCGGCTGGCCATGCGGAGTGTTGCCAAGGCCTTATGGCCATCCGCCTCCCCTCCAGGAAGTATGGAGGAGCTTGTAGAGCTGTACAAGGGAGCGCGGCGTCGTATCCGATTATGGAAGATATCGGCCTGCCGAGAGGGTGCGCAAGAGGCCTGGGCCATGGTGAAAACGCGATATACCAAGCTGAATCCTAATCACATGGCCCGGGTTGGACCGTTAGGGGCAAATGGGGAAGAAATTCCCGTTAGTTTAGTATATGACCAAGTAGGGGTGGCCGCCAAATATTCCCAACAGGATTGTAAGTTAGACTGCCTGTTAGATGGTATAGAGGGGGAAGTGTTTGAGTCCAAGTGACTATGTACTTTCCTCACCATGTGGAATTCTAGCTGAATTGTATATCATTTGTCATGGCAGACCTTTTCGCTTCAACCTCTGGACCCGAAGGTGCGGAGTGTTTCTGAATACCGTCAAGGCCGAATAGGCCGGGGTATGCGTGGAAAACTAAGCGTATGGGTCATAGTTGCTTGAACAGACAAGTTGTATCCGACTAGTTATGTTATATTACATTGAGATTGTAAGAAACATCTTCCAGGGAGAATAGTTCCGTTAAGGGTTCCTTTCCCTGGGTGTGCATGCATTAGTAGACATGTCTGAATTGTGATGTGGAAATCACAGTGTGTATAGCTTCTGGGGGTTCACAATAGAGTAAGTGCAAAAAATAGTTTTCATCCACCGACCGAATATTCCCTTAAGAACGCTAGCTTTTGGCTTCACCTAGTCTGAGGTACACATCCGGATGACCCGACAGTAACAATCACAGAGGTGCTCCCTTTACCTCCTAGCCGAACAATCGGGAACGTAGGGGTAAGCACAGGAGCCAGGCAACCCAGCTTGGCCAAAACTTAAGTCATATCGATGCATATAATGGTGAAGAAAAGACATATGGGGAAAACGCGTATGTGTGATGAGCTTGACGCTCGGAAAATAATATTAACAAGCTTCTGTTAAAGATGTTGGGGAACGTAGTAATTTCAAAAAAATTCCTACGCACACGCAAGACCATGGTGATGCATAGCAACGAGAGGGGAGAGTGTTGTCCACGTACCCTCGTAGACCGACAGCGGAAGCGTTATCACAACGCAGTTGATGTAGTCGTGCGTCTTCACGATCCGACCGATCAAGTACCGAACGCACGGCACCTCCGAGTTCTACACACATTCAGCTCGATGACGTCCCCCGAACTCCGATCCAGCCGAGTGTTGAGGGGGAGTTTCGTCAGCACGATGGCGTGGTGACGATGATGATGTTCCACCGGCGCAGGGCTTCGCCTAAGCTCCGCAACGGTATTATCGAGGTGTAATATGGTGGAGGGGGGCACCGCACACGGCTAAGAGATCTCAAGGATCAATTGTTGTGTCTCTGGGGTGCCCCCTGCCCCCGTATATAAAGGAGCAAGGGAGGAGGAGGCCGGCCCTAGGAGGGGGCGCACCAAGTGTGGAGTCCTACTAGGACTCCCTGGTCCTAGTAGGATTCCGCCTCCCATATGGAATAGGAAAAGAGAAAGGGAAAAAGAGAAGGAAGGAAAGGGGCGCCCCCCTTCCCTAGTCCAATTCGGACCAGACCAAGGGGAGGGGTGCGGCCACCCTTGAGGCCCTTTTTCTTCTTTCCCGTATGGCCCAATAAGGCCCAATACGTATTCCCGTAACTCTCCGGTACTCCGAAAAATACCCGAATCACTCGGAACCTTTCCGAAGTCCGAATATAGTCATCCAATATATCGATCTTTACGTCTCGACCATTTGGAGACTCCTCGTCATGTGCCCGATCTCATCCGGGACTCCGAACTCCTTCGGTACATCAACATACATAAACTCATAATAAAACTGTCATCGTAACTTTAAGCGTGCGGACCCTACGGGTTCGAGAACTATGCAGACATGACCGAGACACGTCTCCGGTCAATAACCAATAGCGGGACCTGGATGCCCATATTGGCTCCCACATATTCTACGAAGATCTTTATCGGTCAGACCGCATAACAACATACGTTGTTCCCTTTGTCATCAGTATGTTACTTGCCCGAGATTCGATCGTCGGTATCTCGATACCTAGTTCAATCTCGTTACCGGCAAGTCTCTTTACTCGTTCCGTAACACATCTTCCCGCAACTAACTTATTAGTCACAATGCTTGCAAGGCTTATAGTGATGTGCATTACCGAGTGGGCCCAGAGATACCTCTCCGACAATCGGAGTGACAAATCCTAATCTCGAAATACGCCAACCCAACAAGTACCTTTGGAGACACCTGTAGAGCACCTTTATAATCACCCATTTACGTTGTGACGTTTGGTAGCACACAAAGTGTTCCTCCGGTAAACGGGAGTTGCATAATCTCATAGTCATAGGAACATGTATAAGTCATGAAGAAAGCAATAGCAACATACTAAACGATCGGGTGCTAAGCTAACGGAATGGGTCAAGTCAATCACGTCATTCTCCTAATGAGGTGATCTCGTTAATCAAATGACAACTCATGTCTATGGCTAGGAAACATAACCATCTTTGATTAACAAGCTAGTCAAGTAGAGGCATACTAGTGACACTCTGTTTGTCTATGTATTCACACATGTATTATGTTTCCGGTTAATACAATTCTAGCATGAATAATAAACATTTACCATAATATAAGGAAATAAATAATACTTTATTATTGCCTCTAGGGCATATTTCCTTCAAAAGAAGCCTCCGAGTATAATGGGTGTACATATGTAAAGATGTGTATGTCAGCAGTGTTCGGTCAAGCCGAATGAGAGCTTTAAAGCGAAAAAATGTGTAAAAGAGAGAAAAAGTAATGGAAACTATAGGGGAGAAGGAGACTAACAAAGAGTTCGGCGCTAGGCATAGAACCTTCAGAGTCTGGCTGCGTTCCAGGGGTTCGGCTCTAGGCGATTGTCTGATGCGTCACAAAGACGGTACGCTCCTCCGGTAAGAACTTCGTCAATTATGAAGGGACCCTCCCATTTGGGCTTGAGTTTGTCCTTTTTCTTCTCCGGCAAGCGTAGAACGAGTTCGCCAACATTGTAAGTCTTGGCCCGTACTTCTCTGCTTTGATATCTGTCGGTGTCAAAACCGGCGGATCTCGGGTAGGGGGTCCCGAACTGTGCGTCTAAGGCGGATGGTAATGTAACGCCCATGATGCGACTATATCTCTCACGTGTCAAGGCACGACTTAGAGGCATAACCGCATTGTAGGTTTTGTCGCAAGAAGGGTCATCTTCACACAATCCCATGTAATGAACAAGAATGGGATAAAGAGAGTTGGCTTACAATCGCCACTTCACACAATACATAAATAAATTCTTACATCATCCAAAATACACACATAGACCGACTACGGTCAAATCCAAATGAAAATAAGATAACCCCAAATGCTAGATCCCCGATCGTCCCAACTGGGCTCCACTACTGATCATCAGGAAACGAAACATAGTAACGACCAAGTTCCTCATCGAACTCCCACTTGAGCTCGGTTGCGTCACCTACACTGGTATCATCGGCACTTGCAACTGTTTTGGTAGAATCTGTGAGTCACGAGGACTCAGCAATCTCACACCAGCGAGATCAAGACTATTTAAGCTTATAGGAAGGATGGGATAATGAGGTGGAGCTGCAGCAAGCACTAGCATGTATGGTGGCTAACATATGCAAATAAGAGCGAGAAGAGAAGCAACGCAACGGTCGAGAAGCTGGAAGTGATCAAGAAGTAATCCTGAAGCTACTTACGTTCAAGCATAACACAAGACCGTGTTCACTTCCCGGACTCCGCCGAAAAGAGACCATCACGGCTACACACGTGGTTGATGCATTTTAATTAAGTCAAGTGTCAAGTTCTCTACAACCGAACATTAACAAATTCCCATCTGCCACATAACCACGGGCACGGCTCTCGAAAGTTTATACCCTGCAGGGGTGTCCCAACTTAGCCCATCACAAGCTCTCACGGTCAACGAAGGATATTCCTTCTCCCGGGAAGACCCGATCAGGCTCAGAATCCCGGTTACAAGACTTTTCGACATTGGTAAAACAAGACCAGCAAGACCACCCGACTGTGCTGACAAATCCCGATAGGAGCTGCACATATCTCGTTCTCAGGGCACACCGGATGAGCGAAGTGTTGGGGAACGTAGTAATTTCAAAAATTTGCCTACGCACACGCAAGATCATGGTGATGCATAGCAACGAGAGGGGAGAGTGTTGTCCACGTACCCTCGTAGACCGAAAGCGGAAGCGTTAACACAACGCGGTTGATGTAGTCGTACGTCTTCACGATCCGACCGATCAAGTACCGAACGCACGGCACCTCCGAGTTCAGCACACGTTCAGCTCGATGACGTCCCTCGAACTCCGATCCAGCCGACTGTTGAGGGAGAGTTTCGTCAGCACGACGGCGTGGTGACGATGATGATGTTCTACCGACGCAGGGCATCGCCTAAGCTCCGCTACGATATTATCAAGGTGTAATATGGTGGAGGGGGGCACCGCACACGGCTAAAAGATCATTGATCAATTGTTGTGTCTATGGGGTGCCCCCCCGCCCCCGTATATAAAGGAGCAAGGGGCAGGCCGCCGGCCAAGGAGGAGGGCACGCCAAGGGGGGAGTCCTACTCCCACCGGGAGTAGGACTCCTCCTTTCCTTGTTGGGATAGGAGAAGGGAAGGGAGAAGGAGAAGAAAGGAAGGAGGCGCCCCCTCCCTAGTCCAATTCGGACTAGTCCATGGGGAGGGGTGCGGCCACCCTTTGGGGCCTTTCTCTCCTTTCCCGTATGGCCCATTAAGGCCCAATACGAATTCCCGTAACTCTCCGGTACTCCGAAAAATACCCGAATCACTCGGAACCTTTCCGAAGTCCGAATATAGTCATCCAATATATCGATCTTTACGTCTCGGCCATTTCTAGACTCCTCGTCATGTCCCCGATCTCATCCGGGACTCCGAACTCCTTCGGTACATCAAAACACATAAACTCATAATATAACCGTCATCGTAACGTTAAGCGTGCGGACCCTACGGGTTCGAGAACTATGTAGACATGACCGAGACACCTCTCCGGTCAATAACCAATAGCGGAACCTGGATGGTCATATTGGCTCCCACATATTCTACGAAGATCTTTATCGGTCAGACCGCATAACAACATACGTTGTTCCCTTTGTCATCGGTATGTTACTTGCCCGAGATTCGATCGTCGGTATCTCAATACCTAGTTCAATCTCGTTACCGACAAGTCTCTTTACTCGTTCTGTAATACATCATCCCGCAACTAACTCATTAGTTGCAATGCTTGCAAGGCTTATAGTTATGTGCATTACCGAGTGGGCCCAGAGATACCTCTCCGACAATCGGAGTGACAAATCCTAATCTCGAAATACGCCAACCCAACAAGTACCTTCGGAGACACCTGTAGAGCACCTTTATAATCACCCATTTACGTTGTGACGTTTGGTAGCACACAAAGTGTTCCTCCGGTAAACGGGAGTTGCATAATCTCATAGTCATAGGAACATGTATAAGTCATGAAGAAAGCAATAGCAACATACTAAACGATCGAGTGCTAAGCTAACGGAATGGGTCAAGTCAATCAAATCATTCTCCTAATGATGTGATCACGTTAATCAAATGACAACTCATGTCTATGGCTAGGAAACATAACCATCTTTGATCAACGAGCTAGTCAAGTAGAGGCATACTAGTGACACTCTGTTTGTCTATGTATTCACACATGTATCAAGTTTCTGGTTAATACAATTCTAGCATGAATAATAAACATTTATCATGATATAAGGAAATAAATAATAACTTTATTATTGTCTCTAGGGCATATTTCCTTCACGATGCGTACAGGTACCAACGTAACCCAAGTTGCCAAGGGACGGTCCCGCATGGTGCTCTAGTTTGGACCAACACTCAGAGGAGCACTGGCCCGGGGGGTTAAAATAAAGATGACCCTCGGGGTCGCGAAAACCCAAGGGAAAAAGGCTTAGGTGGCAAATGGTAAAACCAAGGTTGGGCCGCGGCTTGGAGAGGCAGGGCGCGGTCAACACGACCACGACCACGACCACGACGAGCAGAGCTCGTCCCGGTTGCAGAGGAGGCAGGAGTCGGGTCGAGGCAGGCCAAGGCGGGGCACTCCAGCGAGGAAGATGGCCGACGTGGGCTCTCAAGCATGGGGAGGCGACGAGGGAACCGACGGGGAGGCGCAGGCAAGGTGAGGTCCGGAGCTTGGACGGCGTCGAGGCGGTTGGTGCGGTCAACGCGAGTGAGGCTTGGCTCTAGCTAAGCATGTGAGCAGAGGCGGGTCCTGGGACTTGGTGGGGCGACAGCTCCCTGGTGGCGACGTGCAGCTCCAGTACTTGGCGTGGCGAAGGAGGAGCGGATCCGGGCGTGGGGAGCTCGTTCCCGGCGGCAGAGAGGGAGATCCGGCGGGAGAGCTCGAATGGTGGCGGCGGGGTCCCTGTGATCCACGGGAGAGAGACCATGATAGGGGGAGAAGAAACGAGATGGGGAAAAGGAAGGAGAGGGAAGGGCGCGGGACGGCGGAGCACTGGCCTGGTCGACGGGGGTCGGCAAGGGCGGCGTCGTGCTCAAGGACGAGCTCGGGCGTGGAGCGGAACCATGGAAGGAGGGGGCTTGCGGGAGTTGCAGGGAGCACCTCCTGGACATTGGATCTCTATCCAAGGGTCTAGATGGATGGATCTGGAGGTTGGGTGGTGGCTGGACGAGGAGGAAGGTTGGTGGCTGTGGTTGGCTCGATGTGGACTCCGAGGAGGATTTGGACAGGGGGTGGCGGCGGACGACGGGGAAGATGGGACAGCTCCCCTAGATTTTAGGGTTTGGTCTCAAAGGGATTAAGGTTTGACTAAATATACGGAAATGAGAGGGGGTTTGGATCATCCGATCGAAATCGGATGTTCGAGATAAAATAGGCTAGGGAGTTCAAATAAGAAACCGGAGATGTTTTATAGATGTTTGGGGATGATCCGGACCCAACGGTAACAAAAGTCCGGTTCGGGTTCGGGGAAGTTTCGGACACGGGCGAGGGGTCGATGCTCTGCGCAAAGAGGGGTTAGGCGGTCACGGTCAAGAGGGAAGCGAAAACCTGATTGGTCTGGAACGGTCAACGCAGGCAAGGGGATCCGAGGGAAGGTGATGAAGGCAAAGGGAGAAACGGCAACGACGAACAAATGCATGTTTTAAAACATGACGGCAACGGAGTGCCGATGCAATGCGAATGATGCGATGATGAAATGCAACAAGCAAATAAAACACACGACGACAACGAAAAAAATGGAAGGCTTCTGGCGCACCGGTCTTGGGGCGTTACAACACTCCACCACTACAAGAGGATCTCGTCCCGAGATCTAGGATGGCACCGGAGGGAAAACGGAAGATGAAGAGGTAAAACAAAGTTGCTTCTTTGATAAACGAGTGAAACCAAAGAACCTTGAGAGGTTAAACCATTTTGGGAAAAGAATAGAATGGAGATGATCGACGTTGAAAACACTCCGCTAGAAAAGAGGAACGAGGAAGAACAAATTCGGACCGCACTCCGGTTGAAAAGAGATGCAAGACTAGATAAGATGAAAACAACTTGAGCAGAGGACAAAACACTCTGGTTGATGGATAGCATGACAAGAACATGATCCTCACAACTCGAGATGATGAGAGAAGAGAGCAACATGACAATGCCTTCGGAAGAAATGAAGGAATGGAATGGAATGAACAGAGGGAAGCAAGATCTTGAGAGAGCACGCTTACAACAAATGCTAGAACGGAGTTGTTGGATTAACAACAACGAAAAGAGTAAGCTTGTTGTGGGCTTATGGAAAACATCTCAAAATCTTGAGGTGAAATTCTGCCACTAACGAAAAACAACAGATTGGATTGATATCAACAAGGAGACTAGAAACTTATTTTACCGGGAGGATAAATGAAGAACTTGGGTCATTTATAAGCACCATAAAAGCAACAATCCTTAGGGAAAGCTTTAGGTGAAGTATAACCCAAGATAATTGCAATGAAGACATTGATGGGTTGCAAAGGATGTCATGAATGAATTGAAAATGATGGGTTTAAAATATGTCATTCCGGACAACTTGTCAATCATGAAACATGAAGGAAACTATCAAAATGACATAACACCACCTCAAAAGATAAGGTATGAAGAATTGCACTTCGGAATGCAAGATGAAGAATAATTGAAGTATAGCTTGGCGGGCCATAACTTCGAAAGAATACTTGAAGAACAATTGAAGAATGAAAGGAATCCTTGAGGAACTACCATGTAGAGCCTCCATGAAGAACTCCGGTAATACAAGGATAATAGAAAGAAAGAGAAGTTGAAAACACAAGGTGAAGTCGCACAATGATTAGATGGAGCTTCGCGATGAGATAAAGCGGAAAACTGGGAACTCCGGGAAGAAAAGATGAAGCATCTCGAACCGAGAAAAATGACATGATGAACAACTCTCGAAAGAAGAAACTAGATCACTTGGATGAAACAATAATAAGAATTACGTTATGCGTATCCTTCATCAATTTAAATTGATGACAAGCAACGGATTTGGCATACTACTTATACTCATTGAAACAGGATTGAAGAGAGATATTTGCTCAACATGGGAAGGTCTTGAACGAACCATGGGTAGGATTGAAACAACGAATAAATTAAATATGACAATATAGGACGAGGAATCCTGAACAAACCACCGTAAGAATTGAAAACGAATGACGATACTTGGGAAAATTTAGATACAAGAGAATGAAGAGATCACGAGCTGACTAGGGAATACTTGAGCGATGCACCGGTAAGATATGGAGAACGAGAGCTGAAAGCTGGAATGAGTTATTCTGAGATGATGAGCTCCGGAGAATCAAACTGAAAAGACTCCTAAATTGCTCCGGATGGGTGAAAAGAATTCTCACAATCGAAAACAATTATGAGAGGACGGCATCAAGCTTGAACCACGCATCTTCAAGAGAACGGGTATGAATTTAAGAGGAACTCCTCTTCGGTCTTCAAAATCCGAGAATGACGACGTGAAACACCACCATGAATTGTTGAGATACTCCGGGATGACGAATAGAAAGGTTGAGCCAACGATGAAAATAATTTGGAAGATCTTGGAGAAATACATATGACTGATGATAATTCATTCTTACGTCAACTTGGAAAAGAATTTGAGAGTAACTGCAGGAAGATTAGAAGAGTCGGGTAAGATCCTGGGAAAAGACCTGTGGGTTAGGGCCCACTAAAAAAACGTTGAACGATTTAAAAGAGAGATTGCACTGGTTGAATTAAATGGCCTGAATAAGATAACAACCACGAGATACAACAAACAGATCTTGAGTGGAAAGATGAGTCTTCTGAGATCTCTTCAGCACTCCAGAAAAGAAATAGAGGGAGGTGAATAATTAAGAGGTGCACCGGCATGAGAAAACATTTGAAATGAGGAAAGGATATGATCGGCAAAGCTTGAATAGAATCCACCGGAAAAGAATACGAGAATGAAGAATGATAAACTTGAAGCTCCGTTAGTATCTTCCTGAGAATCACCGGATAAGAACATTGACGGAAAAGAATGGAGAGACTTCCCATCAATAAAAAAGATACTTGGTTGAGAAATCTGGGTCCTTGAAGAAAAAAAGGTGGGAGGGCGGGAAAAACAAAGACAACTTGGCAGATGGAATGGATACCGTTGAGAAAACTTAGAATTGATCTTGCGGATGGGGCGAGGGATCATCTTGAAGAGAAGCGCACCGGTTGGAATTAGAGTTGGGATGACACTCTTGATGACCAAGAAGGATTAGCACTCCCATAGAAACATGAGAACAACACTTGGAAAAGGTATGGAATCAACACTTGACATTGAAGCAACTCGAATATCACAACTCAAAACAAAACAAAGATTTGGCTTGCAGAATAAGCCGAAACAAATACATATGATAGAGATTTACCCAATCCCATATCCTGCATTTGTCGGAAAGATATTCTAGGAGCTACTTGAATACCCACCTATAAACTCCCGAAACTTTCTGGTTATGCAATCTGGTGTTGGGGATACAGGGGACGCAATATATCTCACCCAAACTAACAATCCCTAGATCCAGTTGTATCCATCCGTCAACACATAACCAAGAAAACTCCGGAAATCATGTACCTCAACCTTCGAAAAGCATCCGTTATACGAGTTATGGCAATACTCCCGAACTCCCGCCCCAGTACTGGGTGGCATCAAGGTGATCTCACCAACAACTGCATAAAAGAGATTTTCGATGTCGGCGAAACTCAGGTATTCCAGAAATGCAACGATAATGTTGTGACGACAACACCTCGGAGCTCAACTCCCCGGGACATTGCCACAACCCATAAATGTCAGGAGGCACCAAGAACAATGTTCTCGTCACAAAACCATCGGAACGATTCCAAGATACCCGCGTGATCCTAAAAAAATTAGTCAAATTTGAGGAGAGGAAAGTCAAAACTTCTACGTCAGGGGGCCTCACCAGAGCGACGAAGGGACTGGGGAGTAAAAAGAATCCTACCCTCTCTGTTATATATAATCCTAAGACTCAAAACATTTTTGTTCTAGACTCAACAACGCCAGCGATTCGATCAAGCAGGGGGCTCCTAAGTCAGGGATGGCTCTGATTACCAACTTGTAACGCCCACGATGCGGGTATATCTCTCACGTGTCGAGGCATGACTTAGAGGCATAACCGCATTGTAGGTTTTGTTGCAAGAAGGGTCATCTTCACACAATCCCATGTAATGAACAAGAAAGGGATAAAGAGAGTTGGCTTACAATCGCCACTTCACACAATACATAAATAAATTCATACATCATCCAAAATACACACATAGACCGACTACGGTCAAATCCAAATGAAAAGAAGATAACCCCAAATGCTAGATCCCCGATCGTTCCAACTGGGCTCGACTACTGATCATCAGGAAACGAAACATAGTAACGACCAAGTTCCTCGTCGAACTCCCACTTGAGCTCGGTTGCGTCACCTGCACTGGTATCGTCGGCACCTGCAACTGTTTTGGTAGAATCTGTGAGTCACGAGGACTCAGCAATCTCACACCCGCGAGATCAAGACTATTTAAGCTTATAGAAAGGATGGGATAATGAGGTGGAGCTGCAGCAAGCACTAGCATGTATGGTGGCTAACATACGCGAATAAGAGCGAGAAGACAAGCAACGTAACGGTCGAGAAGCTGGAAGTGATCAAGAAGTGATCCTGAAGCTACTTAAGTTCAAGCATAACACAAGACCGTGTTCACTTCCCGGACTCCGCCGAAAAGAGACCATCATGGCTACACACGCGGTTGATGCATTTTAATTAAGTCAAGTGTCAAGTTCTCTACAACTGGACATTAACAAATTCCCATCTGCCACATAACCGCGGGCACGGCTCTCAAAAGTTTATACCCTGCAGGGGTGTCCCAACTTAGCCCATCACAAGCTCTCACGGTCAACGAAGGATATTCCTTCTCCCGGGAAGACCCGATCAGGCTCGGAGTCCGGGTTACAAGACTTTTCGATAATGGTAAAACAAGACCAGCAAGACCACCCGACTGTGCCGACAAATCCCGATAGGAGCTGTACGTATATCGTTCTCAGGGCACACCGGATGAGCGAAGCGTACAGGTACCAACGTAACCCAAGTTGCCAAGGGACGGTCCCGCACGGTGCTCTAGTTTGGACCAACACTCAGAGGAGCACTGGCCTGGGGGGTTAAAATAAAGATGACCCTCGGGCTCGCGTTAACCCAAGGGGAAAAGGCTTAGGTGGCAAATGGTAAAACCATGGTTGGGCCCCGGCTTGGAGAGGCAGGGCGCGGTCAACACGACCACGACGAGCAGAGCTCATCCCGGTTGCAGAGGAGGCAGCAGTCGGGTCGAGGCAGGCCAAGGTGGGGCACTCCGGGGAGGAAGATGGCCGACGTGCGCTCTCAAGCATGGGGAGGCGACGAGGGAACCGACAGGGAGGCGCAGGCAAGGTGAGGTCCGGAGCTTGGACGACGTCGAGGCGGTTGGTGCGGTCAACGCGAGTGAGGCTTGGCGCTGGTGAAGCATGCGAGCAGAGGCGGGTCGAGGGACTTGGCGGGGCGACAGCTCCCTGGTGGCGACGTGCAGCTCCAGTACTTGGCGCGGCGAAGGAGGAGCAGATCCGGGTGTGGGGAGCTCGTTCCCGGCGGCAGAGAGGGAGATCCGGCGGGAGAGCTCGAACGGTGGCGGCAGGGTCCCTGTGATCCATGGGAGAGAGACTATGAGAGGGGGAGAAGAAATGAGATGGGGAAAAGGAAGGAGAGGGATGGGCGTGGGACGGCGGAGCACTGGCCTGGTCGACGGGGGTCGGCAAGGGCGGCGTCGTGCTCGAGGACGAGCTCAGGCGTGGAGCGGAACCATGGAAGGAGGGGGCTTGCGGGAGCTGCAGGGAGCACCTCCTGGACGTTGGATCTCTAGCCAAGGGTCCAGATGGATGGATCTGGAGGTTGGGTGGTGGCTGGACGAGGAGGAAGGTTGGTGGCTGTGGTTGGCTCGATGTGGACTCCGAGGAGGATTTGGACAGGGGTGGCAGCGGGCAACGGGGAAGATGGGACAGCTCCCCTAGATTTTAGGGTTTGGTCTCAAATGGATTAAGGTTTGACTAAATATAGGGAAAAGAGAGGGGGTTTGGATCATCCGATCGAAATCGGATGTTCGAGATAAAATAGGCTAGGGAGTTCAAATTAGAAACCGGAGATGTTTTATAGATGTTTGGGGATGATCCGGACCCAATGGTAACAAAAGTCCGGTTCGGGTTCAGGGAAGTTTCGGACACGGGCGAGGGGTCGATGCTCTGCGCAAAGAGGGGTTAGGCGGTCACGGTCAAGAGGGAAGCGAAAACCCGATTGGTCTCGAACGGTCAACACAGGCAAGGCGATCCGAGGGAAGGTGATGAAGGCAAAGGGAGAAACGGCAACGACGAACAAATGCAAGTTTTAAAACATGACGGCAACGGAGTGCCGATGCAATGTGAATGATGCGATGATGAAATGCAACAAGCAAATAAAACACACGACGACAACAAAAAAATGGAAGGCTTCTGGCGCACCGGTCTTGGGGCGTTACAGGTAACAGGAGGCGGGGGACACGATGTTTACCCAGGTTCAGGCCCTCTCGATGGAGGTAATACCCTACTTCCTGCTTGATTGATCTTGATGATATGAGTATTACAAGAGTTGATCTACCACGAGATCGTAGAGGCTAAACCCTAGAAGCTAGCCTATGGTATGATTGTTGTTGTCCTACGGACTAAAACCCTCCGATTTATATAGACACCGGAGGGGGCTAGGGATACACAGAGTCGGTTACAAGGGAGGGGATCTACATATCCGTATTGTCAAGCTTGCCTTCCACGCCAAGGAGAGTCCCATCCGGACACGGGTCGAAGTCTTCAATCTTGTATCTTCATAGTCCAACAGTCCGGCCAAAGGATATAGTCCGGCTGTCCAGGGACCCCCTAATCCCGGACTCCCTCAGTAGCCCCTAAACCAGGCTTCAATGACGATGAGTCCGGCGCGCAGATTGTCTTCGGCATTGCAAGGCGGGTTCCTCCTCCGAATACTCCATAGAAGATTTTGAACACAAGGATAGTGTCCAGCTCTCCAAAACAAATTCCACATACCACCGTAGAGAGAATAATATTTCCACAAATCTAATCTGTCGACGCATTTTGCAGCATGACATCACACCACGGCCCGGTCATTATTCTAACCATTTTTCACAACCAACCACTGCACATATTGCGAGGCGGTTTCCTTGGCACGTCTTGTCGAAGCAGAGATCGTGTCCCCTTATCACGGGATTCTCATCAATACGGGTATGGGTAACCCAACCGCGCCATCAATTACGGCGCTTGGGGAATAAGCGAGTTTACCAGGTAGGTGGGGAGGCGCATAGCTTCTTCCGCCCTTATAAAGGGACAAGGATTCACCCTTTTCACCCACGCCTTCTTCCTCCTTGCTCATCCATTCTTGCGCACTCGAGCTCCAGCGCCCAAGTTCGCGTTTTTCTCCTCAAACCACTCCAAGCATGTCCGGAGCGGGAGGGAAGTGGATGGTCTCCTCCGTTACGGAGGAGAACATCACAAAGCTGCGGGGAGCCGGATATCTGGCCGCAGATATCGCACACCGGCTGCCAGATGCGGGGCAGATCATCCCTACTCCAGAATCCCATGAGAGGGTGGTTTTCCTTACCCACTTCGTCCGCGGACTGGGATTTCCCCTCCACCCGTTTGTCCGCGGGCTCATGTTCTACTACGGGCTGGATTTTCATGATCTGGCCCCCAATTTCATCCTCAACATCTCGGCGTTTATCGTCGTGTGCGAGGCCTTCCTCCGCATCAAGCCCCACTTCGGCCTGTGGCTAAAGACCTTCAATGTTAAACCGAAGGTGGTGGTCGGCCAGCAAGCGGAGTGCGGAGGCGCCATGGTGGGCAAAATGCCCAACGTCACCTGGCTTGAAGGCTCCTATGTGGAGACCATAAAGGGGTGGCAATCGGGATGGTTCTACATCACCGAGCCACGCGACACCAACTGGGTGGTGGCCCCCAAATTTCGGTCCGGAATCCCCATGCGGCTCACCTCCTGGAAAGAGAAGGGCCTGTCCTGGGGTTCCCCGGTAGAGCTGACCGGACTCCAAACATGCATCAAAAACATGATGAGCAAGAAAATCAAGCTCGTCAACGTGGTCCAAGTCATGCTCTTCCGCCGGATCCTCCCGTGTCAAAGACGGGCATTCAATTTGTGGGAGTTCGACCCGGCCGAGCACTAGACGCTGCGAGAGCTCTTCGACACGACGCACAAGGACTTCTGGAAGGTGTTGTGCAAGGGCGCCGAGGTACCTCCTCCCCTTACCGAGGACCGCGGACTCAGCGCAAAGTGCCCTGCTAATCCAGTAAGTCTTTTATATCTTATAAGATGTTCATTTCCCCAGTATAACTACGCGCGGGATCTAAGCCTCCACGCCATTTAACAAGACTGGGTAGCGACAGCGGAGCGGATCGATTGTCCGGCTCCCCTGCCCGAAGATCCAGCAGATGCTCTCCTAATGGAGATGCTGGTTCCAACACCTTATGAGGTGCCGGAGAAGAAGGCCAAGAAGAAGGCCACGGGGACCAGGAAGGGTCTCCAGCGCAAGGTTATATCGGAGTCATCGTCCGAAAGCACCGAGGCGCACTCCTCCCACAAAAACGAGGAGGAAGAAGATGAAAGTTCTTCCCCCCAGCCGGGGGAGACAAGAAAAGGAAGGCCGCCCCGGCTAGGGCGGCTGAAGGGTCCAAGAAGGGAAGGACCCTCCTTCCGGACAACTCCACAACCGCCACCTACAACGACGACGAGTGGCTGCCCAGGGATAAGCCCCTGGCGAAGTCGTAAGTGTCTGGATACCATAGTAATTCTGGTATGTTTCGTTTGGTTGCTTCTTATCATGCCGAACATGATCACACAGCCCCTCCAAAGCTCATATCGGCGTATCCTCTTCGGAGGAGTCTTTGGGCGAGTCGGAGATGAACAGTGATTCGCTCCCGACCGCCTCCTCCCCCCACCCTACGGACGAAGCCGAGGTGTTGTCTCAAAGGGAACAGAACCAAGGTGGGACAGTTCCGGAGGTGCCCCAAGGCGACATTCCGGGTGCTGGTCGTAAGAGGGGCAAGACTCCCCTGGGCCCCAACGCCGGGGGCAGCAAGTCTAGCCCCAAGCCGAATACGGCGCCGGAACTTCCCGTGGTTCCGGATTCTGTCCGGCAGCCCCTCGCTAAGGGGGCAAGCCGTCTGTGCCGACGGCCTCTGTCCATCCAGAGGCATCGGACAACTTGCTGGAAGTGCTTCGTGGCGCTTCCATTGACGAAGAGCACCGCACCATTATGAGTGGGGTGGTCCAGAAGGTTCAATCTGCCAAGAGCGGACTGACTGAAGCCTGTGTCAGCCTCCTAACAGGCTTTGAGGTAAGTAACCAGATTATAAGAGAATGTTACCGCATAGACAGTAGCCCCTGATGCTCTGTTTGGCGTTCACGAAGAAAGGCCGAATAGAGGATCAAATAATAACCGCAGGAGTCTAATCGAAATATGTCTATGTGCATATGCAGGCTTCACTGCTAGCCGCTACCGCACGTACTGCGGAGGTCGCCGCACTGAAGCGGGACCTTGAGCGGTCCAAGGAAGAGCTCGGCCTTGCCAAGAGGCAGCTCGAAGAGAACAAAGGTAAGTGATACCCCGTTTGTATATTATAAAAAAATTGGTTTTAGAATAATAGGATCGTCATGAATTTTGCTAGGGGCCACGACCGAAGTGGCGTCCCTGCAGAAGGCACTATCCGAGGCCGAAGACAAAGCGGCCAAGGAGCGCATCGAGCGAGAAAAGCAAGAAGCCCGTGTAGGCGAGGTGCAGCAAGAGCTCCAGGCTCTCGCCAACAAACACGAGTCCTTGGAGCTTGACTCTAAGACACAAGGGTCCGAGCTTGCGAAGGCCCTCGAAAGCGCACAACATGCCAAGGCCGAAGCCCAAAAGGCCCTCCAGGAGATTGAGGCGGTTAAGAAGATAGCGGCGGGTAAGGCATTCATTATGCAAAGCAAGCATGTGAAGGAAACTTTCTTTTTACTTACCCGAGTTCGGAGCTCTCCAGGAGCATTCGAAGATCTACCCCGCAGTGTGTCAGATGCCGCGGAGTTCTACTGGGCCGAGGAGGGGAGCTTGACGGAGAAGTTGTTCTGGTCCCAGTATACTGGGACCGAACACCCCATGCCCTTGAGCGACCAGCTGAAGCAACTGGTCGAGCTCCACAAGGCGGCCGAACAGGCCATGAAGGGTCTTATAGTCCGGATGTGGCCTGGCGATCCCCTGCCTGATAGCTACTTCGGTCTGGTGAGGCAGCTTGTGAATGCCTGCCCACGGCTTGAAGTCATAAAGCGGTCCGTCTGCATCGAGGGTGCGCGCAGGGCTTTTGCCCGGGCGAAGGTGCACTGGGCAAAGCTGGACACCGAGAAGCTGGTGAAGGAGGGGCCGCCGGAAGGCAAGGAGCATCGCCACCCCGAAATGTATTATAACAGTGTCCTGAAGGGTTCTCGCCTTGTGGCGGAGGAATGTGCTAAGGATGTAATATTCGAATGAATGTAGTCATGTGATCCTGTAATATGAAACGAGTTCATGTGCGCTATGCAACGCTTGTTAATTTAAAATATTACCTTCTGTGCGGCCGTTTATGAAATCTGAGAGTTGGCCAGTCGTCGGCTTCTGCCCCCATGTAACTAGTACTGGGGTGTTCGGGATAAACCTGAGCACTCTTTATCCCAATTTTGGGTCCTTCGAAGGAGGTGTTCAGCACAGCGAACCAGTCAATCGGACTATAAAGCTTTATCACTCTCACTTAGCCATAGAAGTCTACAATTTTAAATTTTGGCGAAGCCCCTAGTATTCGGAAGGCCGAATTTGGCGTGCTATATACGCCTAAGTCGGGCAAGGCCGACTCCTCGCCCGAAGCGGAAAAAGTCTTTAAGGACTTGAGACCTCTCGAACAGCGACTAGCTCTCGCCTTATCATGACAGTCAGTTTTTGGCTTTCTCTACTGAGGTGCTCGTCCGGAAGAACCAGGACACAATCGCAGTAGTTCTCCCAGCGCTACCTTAGCCGATATTGCGGAACGTAAGGTACCGAAACATGGGAGCCGGGCAAACCCAACTATTGACCCAAGACATGATTCAGAGCTGATGCATATAATGCTATAAGTTCGGGGTGCCGCACTGTCGAAAGTGTTCGGACTTCTCACGCCGTATTATGGGGTATACTGAAGCCCCTAGCGCACTGGTCGTACCAGAATGTACGGGTGCAATTTGTCATAAATAAGCAGACAAGGAAAAAAGGTAATGCAATAATAGACTAACTCTATGCGTTGTTATTAAATAATACGTCGAAACGTACGGGTACAGGTAGTGCAATAAGCAGAAAATAGGACTATTTGACATGTCCTATCCAAGGGCAAGTTGCGTATGGGTATTTAAAACGGGTACTTCGATTGTTCTCAGAGACCACCTGGGGATTCCCTTGTACGTCTTAGCTTCTTGCCTCCTTGATTTTTCCTTCCCGTAATGTGTCCAGCAATCAGACTGCCGAAAAGGGGCTTCCAGAGAGTAAGGTCCTGAAAGAGAAAAATGATAAAGATATACAGCCCCTGGGGCAGTTGAGCCGCATTGTGGGACGTGCCCTGGTCGTGCCCCCGCCTATGCCCATGGTATTTTTAGTGCGTAATTATGTACGTGCGGCACAGATTTCGTCGCTTGACTGGGACTAGGACGGGGGCCGAATTGCTAGGCAAGCTCTGAATGTGCCAGGCGATCCTGTTGCAGGTTACTCCGGAGTCGCTTGAAGGTGTCCGGGGGCTTTATCGCCGAATTGACGGTTTGCCTTAAAAGGCTGCTTTGTGCCTGTGCTGCGAGGACCGCAGTGTGCTCCTCCGTGCGGAGCGAGCGTTCTGTGTTTCCATTGATTGTTATAACCCCACGAGGTCCTGGCATTTTGAGCTTGAGGTATGCATAATGCGGTACCGCATTGAATCTGGCAAATGCGGTTCGCCCGAGCAGTGTGTGATAGCCACTGCGAAACGGGACGATATCAAAGATTAACTCCTCGCTTCGGAAGTTGTCCGGAGATCCGAAGACCACTTCCAGTGTGATTGAGCCCGTGCAATGGGCCTCTACACCTGGGATGACACCTTTAAAGGTGGTTTTAGTGGGTTTGATCCTCGAGGGGTCTATACCCATTTTGCGCACTATATCCTGATAGAGCAGGTTCAGGCTGCTGCCGCCGTCCATAAGGACTCGAGTGAGATGAAATCCGTCGGTGATGGGGTCAAGGACCAATGCGGCAGATCCGCCATGACGGATACTAGTGGGGTGGTCCCTGCGATCGAAGGTGATCGGACAAGAGGACCATGGGTTGAACTTTGGGGCGACTGGCTCCATCGCATAGACGTCCCTTAGTGCACGCTTCCGTTCCCTCTTGGGAATGTGGGTTGCGTATATCATGTTCACCGTTTTCACTTGTGGAGGGAACCTCTTCTATCCTCCTGTGTTCGGCGGCCGAGGCTCCTCCTCGTCGTCGCTATGCAGCCCCTTGTCCCTATTTTCGGCATTCAACTTGCCGGCTTGCTTGAACACCCAGCATTCTCTGTTGGTGTGATTGGCTGGCTTATCGGGGGTGCCGTGAATTTGACATGAGCGATCGAGTATGCGGTCCAAACTGGACGGGCCCGGATTGCTTCTTTTGAACGGCTTCTTCCGCTGACCAGTTTTAGAGCCGCTGAATCCGGCATTGACTGCCGTGTCTTTGGCGTTGTCGCCGTTGTTGCGGCGCTTGTGTCTGTTACGACGTGGTCTGCTGTTAGTATCTTTGGTATCTGAAGTGCCAGGATTTCTTGATGTGTTGTTGCTGCGAGCCAGCCAGCTATCCTCGCCCGCGCAAAAGCGGGTCATCAGTGTCGTGAGGGCTACCATGGACTTCGGCTTCTCCTGGCCGAGGTGCCGGGCGAGCCACTCATCCCGGATGTTATGCTTAAATGCCGCTAAGGCCTCTGCATCCGAACAGTCGACAATTTGGTTTTTCTTAGTTAGGAACCGGGTCCAGAATTGCCTGGCCGATTCCCCTGGCTGCTGAGTTATATGGCTCAAGTCATCAGCATCCGGTGGTCGCACATAAGTGCCCTGGAAGTTGTCAAGGAATGCATCTTCCAAATCCTCCCAACTGCCAATGGAGTCTGCAGGCAAGCTATTCAGCCAATGCCGAGCTGGTCCTTTGAGTTTTAGTGGGAGGTACTTGATGGCATGTAGATCATCACCGCGAGCCATGTGGATGTGGAGGAGGAAATCCTCGATCCATACCGCGGGATCTGTTGTACCATCATATGATTCAATGTTTACGGGTTTAAAACCCTCTGGGAATTCGTGATCCATTACTTCATCAGTGAAACATAGGGGGTGTGGGGCGCCTCTGTGCCGAGCTATATCACGACGCAGTTCATACGAGTCTTGTCTGCTGTATTCGGCCCGGCCGGATTTGCTTTTAGCGTATCCGGCGTGACGATCATCCTCATGCGTTGGGGCGCGACCACGTGATCCGTAGATCGATCTTGCATGTTTTGCTTTGTTTTCCAATACATCTCGCAGGTCCCGCGTGTTGCCCCGGTCCTTGGTATTTTTGTTTGAATGGCGGCGGGGTGTGGGCTGGACTTCGGGCTGATATGCCTCTCTGTCTCAGCCACGAGGTGGCCGATCAGCCGCATCATACGCTGGTGATGTAGGTTTCAATGCCTCCTCCACGAGTTGGGGTAGCAACCTGCGCTTTGGGTAACTCTTGGTTGGTCACTCGAGTTCGTATTCCTAGGCTGCCAGGACTTCAGTCCATCTATCCGCAAGCAGATCTTGATCAGCTCGAAGCTGTTGTTGCTTTTTCTTCAGGTTGTTTGTTGTGGCTATAAGCCGGCGCTTGAAGCGCTCCTGCTCGACGAGGTCCTTAGGCACGATAAATTCTTCGTCGCCGAGGCTCACCTCGTCTTCGGAGAGAGGCATGTAATTGTCATCCTCTGATTCTCTGTTTGCTGCCTGTTCCGGAGGGCTAGCTTGTTCATCCTCCCGCTCGAGGTCTGGCTAGAGGGGATTATCGTCGTCTTCGGCACTATCCGGAGTGTTATTGTCTCTTGTGCCGGTATCGCTGCTTTTGCTATGGCGAGACTTAGAGCGGCGCCGCTGACGTCGGTGCTTGGATTGCTTCTTGGAGGGATTATCCTCTTATCGCCATCCCCCTCTTTGGGGGTGTCCACCATGTATATGTCATACGATGAGGTGGCAGTCCAGCGCCCTGTGGGCGGTGGTTCTTGTTCGTCTCCTGCATCGTCGTCCATACCATCGATGTCTTCAGAGCCGAAGTCGAGCATGTCGGTTAAGTCATCGACAGTGGCTACTAAGTGGGTGGTGGGTGGGGAGCGAATTTCTTCGTCGTCCGCATCCCATTCTAGCCGGACATAGTTCGGCCAAGGGTCTCCTGACAGGGAGAGAGACTTCAACGAGTTTAGCACGTCGCCAAAAGGCGAGTGCTGGAAGATGTCAGCGGAGGTAAACTCCATGATCGATGCCCAATCGGATTCGATGGGCACGGACGCAGGCGGCTTGGAGTCCATGGCCGAGGACGAATCCAAAGGTTCGGCAACACGGGTCTCGTAGGAGGTGAAGTCAGTATTCGGCTCTATCGCCGCTGAGTGTGCGGCCTCCGTGGTGGGGTCCATCCACCCGTCCTCAGATGGCGCAATTTTTTTTGAATTGAGGGCCAGAGTAGTTGCAGGTGTGATCTCCCGAACACTGTCCGACGGCAGAGCTAAATCATGCTCGTCGTGATTGTGCGGCGCACCTGACATGGGCTCGAATCCGTCGAAGATCAAGTCTCCGTGGATGTCGGCAGTATAGTTCAAGTTTCCAAACCTGACCTGATGGCCAGGGGCGTAGCTCTCGATCTGCTCCAAATGGCCAAGCGAGTTGGCCCGCAGTATGAAGCCGCCGAATACGAAGATTTGTCCGGGGAGAAAAACCTCACCCTGGATCGCATCGTTGCCGATGATCAAGGAGCCATCAAGCCTTATGGTGACAGCATAGTGGAACTCTCAATGAAAGCACCAATGTCAGTGTCAAAACCGGCGGATCTCGGGTAGGGGGTCCCGAACTGTGCGTCTAAGGCGGATGGTAACAGGAGGCGGGGGACACGACGTTTACCCATGTTCGGGCCCTCTCGATGGAGGTAATACCCTACTTCCTGCTTGATTGATCTTGATGATATGAGTGTTACAAGAGTTGATCTACCACGAGATCATAGAGGCTAAACCCTAGAAGCTAGCCTATGGTATGATTGTTGTTGTTCTACGGACTAAAACCCTCCGGTTTATATAGACACCGGAGGGGGCTAGGGTTACACAGAGTCGGTTACAAGGGAGGAGATCTACATATGCGTATTGCCAAGCTTGCCTTCCACGCCAAGGAGAGTCCCATCCGGACACGGGTCGAAGTCTTCAATCTTGTATCTTCATAGTCCAACAGTCCGGCCAAAGGATATAGTCCGGCTGTCTGAGGACCCCCTAATCCCGGACTCCCTCAATATCGTCGAGCCTGCTGTTGATAAAATGTTGAACGGGCTTTGGCGACGTCGCGCTCCTCCTCCAGGGCGTCTAGGCTATCCTGCCGATCCAACTCGGCCTCCTTCTCTTCGTACATACGCACTCGAGGTGAGTCATGTATAATATCGCAGGGCAATACAGCCTCTGCACCGTACACCATGAAGAAAGGTGAGTATCCGGTAGTACGGTTGGGCGTGGTCCGCAGCCCCCAGAGTACGGAGTCGAGCTCCTCGACCCAGTGTTTGTCTGATTCTTTCAAAGACCGCACTAGCCTGGGTTTGATGCTGCTCATAATAAGACCATTGGCTCGCTCGACTTGACCGTTTGTCTGTGGGTGGTAGATAGAGGCGTAATCGAGCTTAATGCCCAGATTAGCACACCAGGTTTTGACCTCATCGGCTGTGAAATTGGAACCGTTATCAGTGACGATGCTATGCGGGACACCATAACGGTGCACCACATCAGATATAAATGCAATCACCGGTCCGGACTCAGCCGTTTTAACTGGTCTAGCCTCTATCCACTTGGTGAATTTGTCCACCATGACCAGCAGATATTTTTTCTTATGGCTTCCGCCTTTAAGGGGTCCAACCATGTCCAAGCCCCAGACCGCAAAGGGCCATGTAATGGGGATTGTTTGTAGGGTGGTTGGGGGCATATGGCTTTGGTTGGCGAAGAGTTGGCATCCAACGCAGCGCTGGACGAGGTCCTGTGCGTCTGCCTGGGCCATAGGCCAATAAAATCCTGTCCGGAAGGCCTTGCTCACAAGTGCCCGGGCTGCGGCATGGTGCCCACCGAGACCGGCGTGAATTTCTGCCAAGAGTTGCCGCCCCTCCTCCTCGGAGATACACCTTTGAAGGACTCCGGTAGTGCTTTTCTTGTAGAGCTCTCCTTCATGAACTTTATAGGCCTTCGAACGCCGAACAATGCGGCGAGCCTTGTTCTGATCTTCTGGGAGCTCCTTCCCGTTAAAGTAGGCCAAGAATGGTTCGGTCCACGGGGCAATTACTGCCATGATGAGGTGGGCCAATGGTGTTATTTCGGTGGCTGAGCCTCCGATGATATCGGCGTGTCCGCTATCTATGTTTGTGTTCGGAACGGGACTGTCGTTGTTGTATCCCCCTTGCCACACCACGGATGGCTTAAAGAGCCTTTCGAGGAAGATGTTAGGTGGGACGGGGTCACGCTTAGCGCCGATGCGAGCAAGGACGTCTGCTGCCTGATTACTTTCGCGGGCGACGTGATGAAATTCGAGCCCCTTGAACCGAGCTGACATCTTTAAGATGGCATTGCGATAAGCTGCCATCTTTGGATCTTTGGCATCAAAGTCTCCATTAATTTGGGATATTGCGAGGTTTGAGTCCCCGCGCACCTCCAGTCGTTGTATGCCCATTGATACGGCCATCCGAAGGCCATGTAACAAGGCCTCGTATTCGGCTACATTGTTGGAGTCTGTGGCTAATATTTGGAGTACGTACTGGACGATATCTCCTGTGGGGGATGTTAATACGATGCCCGCCCCTAGCCCTGCCAACATTTTGGAGCCGTCAAAATGCATAACTCAGTTGGAATACGCGCCGTACTCTTTAGGGAGTTCGGCCTCTGTCCATTCGGTGACGAAGTCAGCCAGTACCTGGGATTTGATGGCTCAACGTGGTTTGTACGTGATGTCGAATGGCAGGAGCTCAATGGCCCATTTGGCAATCCGGCCCATTGCATCCCGGTTGTTGATTATATCATTGAGGGGCACTTCGGAAGCCACTGTGATCGAGCACTCCTGAAAGTAGTGTCACAATTTTCGAGATGCCATGAAGACTGCATATGCTATCTTTTGATAGTGAGGGTACCGGGATTTGCATGGTGTGAGGACGGTGGATACGTAGTATACCGGTTTTTGGAGCGGAAATTTGTGTCCGTCCTGTTCTCGCTTGACGACGAGTACGGCGCTCACCACCTGGTGTGTTGCCGATATATATAGGAGCATTGGTTCGCCGACGTTTGGCGCGGCCAGGATTGGGTTGCTTGCCAAAAGGGCTTTTCTTTCTTCCAGTCCGGTTGTCGCCGCGTCTGTCCACTCGAAGTTATCGCTGCACTGTAGAAGGCGATAAAGGGGCAGCACCTTTTCCCCCAACCTGGACATAAAGCGGCTTAAAGCTGCCACGCACCCAGCAAGTTTTTGGACCTGTTTGAGTTCGGTTGGCGTGGCCAATTGCGACAGAGCTCGGATTTTGGCTGGATTTGTTTCAATTCCTCTATTGGAAATGATGAAGCCGAGTAGTTTACCGGCAGGGACGCCGAAGACGCACTTTTCCGGGTTAAGCTTGATGTCGTATGTGCGGAGGTTGTCGAATGTGAGACGCAAGTCGTCTATTAGTGTTTCGACGTGTCTAGTTTTGAGGATGATGTCGTCCACGTAGGCCTCCACTGTCTTCCCGATCTGTTTCTCGAGGCATGTTTGGATCATGCGCTGGCAGGTGGCGCCGGCGTTCTTGAGCCCAAAAGGCATGGTGTTGAAGCAAAACGGCCCGTACGGCGTAATGAATGCTGTTGCGGCTTGATCAGACTCCTTCATTTTGATTTGATGGTATCCGGAATATGCATCAAGGAAGCACAACGAGTCGTGTCCTGCGGTAGCGTCAATTATTTGATCAATGCGGGGAAGGGGGAAGGGATCCTTAGGGCAAGCCTTGTTAAGGTCTTTGAAGTCGACGCATAGGCGCCAAGATTTATCCTTCTTTGGTACCATTACCAAGTTTGCCAGCCAGTCCGGATGTTTAATATCTTTGATGAATCCGGCCTCGATGAGTTTGGCTAGCTCCTCCCCCATAGCTTGTCATTTGGGTTCGGAAAAGTGCCGCAGTGTTTGCTTGACCGGCTTATATCCCTTTAGTATGTTGAGGCTATGTTCGGCCAACTCGCGCGGGATTCCTGGCATATCTGAGGGGTGCCAGGCGAATATATCCCAGTTTTCGCGCAAGAAGTCTCGCAGTGCGGCGTCGACTGTGGGGCTGAGTTGTGCTCCGATGGAGGCTGTCTTCTTCGGGTCTGTTGGATGGACCTGAAATTTGACCGTTTCTTCTACTGGCTTGAAGAAAGTAGATTTGGGTCGTTTGTCCAGGATAACATCGTCTCTATCCATAGTGGAGCGTAGTGCGGTTAGTTCTTCAGCCGCAAGGGCCTCAGATAATGCCTCGAGGGCCAAGGATGCGGTTTTGTTCTCGGCGCGGAGTGCTATATCTGGATCGCTGACGAGGGTGATTATTCCATTAGGCCCGGGCATTTTTTGCTTCATATACCCATAATGAGGTATGGCTTGAAAGCGCATGAAGGCCTCTCGCCCTAACAGGGCGTGGTATCCACTGTCGAAAGGGGCCACCTAGAAAGTTATTTCTTCGGACCGATAATTCTCCGGCATGCCGAATACCACATCAAGTGTAATTTTTCCCGCACACCGCGCTTCCCGGCTGGGAATGATACCTCGAAAGGTTGTGCTGCTTTTCTCGATGCGGCTCTTGTCTATTTCCATCTTGTGGAGCGTGTCCTCGTAAATGAGGTTTAGTCCGCTGCCGCCGTCCATGAGGACTTTTGTAAGTCGAAAACCGTCCACGATGGGACTGAGGACTAATGCAGCTGGCGCTCGGACTGTTCTGTATTTAGGTTCGTCACTGGTGTTAAAGGTTATAGTCGTGTCGTTCCAGGGGTCAATTGCGGCGACCTGGCAAACTTCGGCGAGATCGCGCCATGCCCTTTTACACTTATTGTTTGAAGCGAATGTCTCAAAGACTGTCAATACTCTATTGTCGTCGTTTGCTGGGGGGTGTTGTTCTGGGGTGTCCTTGATAAGGATGTCCTCGCCGCTCTTGGCTAGCTGCCGAAGTATCCAACATGCTCTAAGGCTGTGGGTTGCCACGGTATCCGGCGTCGTGTGTATTTTGCATGGGCCATCCCTCCAGAACGGTGCCATGCAGCGTAATGGGTTTATGTTTTTTGACTGTTCGGCTGGGCGTGCCACGGGGGTGCGTCCTCTTCGCCTGTAGGATGAGTTGGGTTGGGACCGACGGTTCCCAGCGAGCTGCCTGAGTTTTCCAGGCACTTTCCATCGTGCTGTACTTTTGTACGATAGTTGCTAAGTCAGCGAACTTTAGTATGCGCCGGCGATTGATGGCATTGAGGATACCTTCGTCCGCGCAGTTGTTGCAGAATGTTGCTATCGCGTCTTCGTCGCGACAATCTTTTACCTTATTTTTTACAAGGAGGAATCTGGACCAGAAGTGGTGGACCATTTCCTGAGACTGTTGTTTGATGCTCATGAGAGCGTCTATGTCCGGGTGGGTGGGTGGAACGAAATCCGAACCCTGACCCGATTTCGGATCCGGAGTTTGAAGATCTACCGGACCTGGCAGTTCGGGCTCCGGGATATCGACTGATTTTTTAGGTTCATCGTCCGACTCCATGTTCGGAGGACGGGACATGCCTTTCTGCCGGAGAATATCCGGCCCTTCAAGATCGAAGATCCGAACATAGTTCGTCTTTAATATAGTAGGAGAGTTGCTCCGCTCCTCGACTACCGCTATCTGGGGGTGATCGGCGGAGTTTTAATTTCTCTTTGGTTGGGTTTAAGTCCAACACGATCGTAGTCTGTAGCGACCCCCAAGGTGGCCATGCGATCCAGGAGTTCATTCGATGACGATAACTCCGTTGGATCCATCCGGGCGAAGTATTCGGGATCAACGCGGAGGCGATTCTCGATAACTTAAGAGGTCATCATCGGCTTAAAGGCCGACCTGGTGCTCATGACGAAGCCGCCCAGCCGGAGGGTTTGGCCTGGGGCCAGGGCTCCTCTGGAGATGATATTATCCTTGAGAACGAGGCGAGCCATCAACCCTCTTGGCGACGGCACAGTGGAACTCTCAATGAAAGCACCAATGTCGGTGTCAAAACCGGTGGATCTCGGGTAGGGGGTCCCGAACTGTGCGTCTAGGATTGATGGTAACAGGAGACGGGGGATACGATGTTTACCCAGGTTCGGGCCCTCTCTATGGAGGTAATACCCTACTTCCTGCTTGATTGATCTTGATGAATATGAGTGCTACAAGAGTTGATCTACCACGAGATCGTAATGGCTAAACCCTAGAAGTCTAGCCTATGTGAATATGGTAATGAATATCCCTATCCGGACTACGCTCTCCGGTTTATATAGACACCGGAGAGATCTAGGGTTACATGGAGTCGGTTACATCAAAGGGAATCTTCATAGTCGGTCGCCAAGCTTGCCTTCCATGCCAAGTAGAGTCCAGTCCGGACACGGGTATAGTCTTCGGCCTTCATGTCTTCACAGCCCATCAGCCCGGCCCATGGCTAACAGGCCGGATGCCCGAGGACCCCTTAGTCCAGGACTCCCTCAACTAGATCTTCGCAGAGTGTCGCGGCAGTGTGTTGCCGCCTGGGTTATATGCAGCAAGCCGTTAGCTGGTGGCGGGAAACCGGTGAGGGAATAGGCGTGGATTTTACAATTCACCCATGTGGAGCGCGGGAAGCATTCGCTGGAGCGCAGGAAGACTAAGTGGAGCACACACACAACCCGAATACTGTATCCGGTGCCACGTGTTATTTATGACACAAGTGTTAACATAAGGAAATGTATGTGTAACTTACTAATCATCGCACACGAGTACCCGCAGACGCATCATGTGCGATAGTCCTAGCCACCGCAAGCAACTAGTTTGCATTTTTCAAAGTTTTTTCTACACACGGAATCGCACACGAACTAACTGTATTAACCGTCGGTGTTGTGATTTCTCATCGCAAAAAGTTCATCCGAGTCGGCTGTTTGCCACGTATCACACACATCTTGTTAAGTTGAACCATTTCTGTTGCGTTCGCTAATTGAAAATAGTTCGTCCGAGTGAACCGTATGCCCTATATCACACACATCTTGATCTGGCTAACCGTTTATGTTGCACTCCCTAATAGCAAATGGTTCATCGGAGCGAACTGTATGCCATATATCACACACACATTGATATGGCTGCCCGTTTCTGTTGTTCTGCCTCATCGCAAACATTTCGAACGGGTTACCGTGTGGCCTGAATCGCACACGCAACTAAAATCTGAACCGTGTTTGATGGCTCCGCCATCGCAAACGTTTTGCACCTTTTTTGACGGTTTTTTACATCCCCGTTTGTGATTAATGCATCGCACACAGTTTCGTCAAAGGGTCTCTGATTGTAGTGTCGCGTTAGCAGCATCCTGCAGTAGTGCATATTATGATTATCTCTTCGGAACACTTGGCAATCAACTTTAGTACATAGGACATTGAAGCCAAAATCAGCTAGTCCAGATACGGAAAGTAAATTATAGCCAAGAGATTCAATGAGCATAACATTTTGTATGGAGCTATCATGTGAGATGGCCACCTTACCAAGGCCAACCACCTTACCCTTTGAGTTATCACCAAAGGTGACATACTTTCGAGGGCCGTTGTTTTCAGCTAGCTCACGAAACATATTCTTGTCTCTGGTCATGTGATCGGTACATCCACTATCAAGGACCCATTCCTTTCCTCCAGCCATGTAGCCGCAAAGATTAGCCATAAGACCAAAGTGTCTCATAGACTCATCGAGATCAAAGTCACTATCATCATCCTCATCATAGTATCCATGTTCAACATAGTCTTGTGATTGATCAATTCCTAGAGAGAGTGATTCATTAGATAAGTGATCATCACAATGTTCATCTTTATGAATTCTAATGGCTTCGGAGATGATATTGCTAATGATTCCAACATCTCCTTTGGCATGCATGAGGTCACGAAGCTCAAATAAACAATCACCAAACTTAGGATCATTGGAATTCATCTTACTCAAAGCAATAGACTTATAAAGAATCACATCTAGATTTAGCAAGGAATAGTTTGGAAATCGTTCCTCGAGAAATCTCCATATAGTGTAGGCATAACCAAGAGTAGGCAAGCAACCACTCAAGTTTCTAGGCAAACATCTAGTGATGAGATTGACAGTTCTAAGGTTGCGGATCATGTCAATAGACTCATCATGGATAGGGTGCAAAGGATCAACAAGGGGTGCACAAGGGCTAGTAATGTACTTGTTCAAATGATATTCATTGAAAATCTCAAGCATCTCATTTTTCACTCATGAAAGAACTCTCCATCAAGTATAGGCACTCTACGTCTAAGACTCCCCAACGTAGACTCATCCATCTTCCTCCAATGGTGATTAACCAAAGCAATGGAGACCAATGCTCTGATACTTGAAAGGATCGAGAAGAGGTGTCTAGAGGGGGGGTGATTAGACCCTCAACAAAGAAGAGTAGCAATTTTTAATTTCTTCAAGTTAAGGTGGAGTTTTAGCACAAGTTTAAACATTCACAATACATTTCAAGCAAGCATGGCAAGATTATATGAGCAGCGGAAAGTAAAGCATGCAACTTGCGAGAATGTAAAGGGATGGGATTGGAGTGTGCAAACGCAATTGGAGACACGAAGATTTTTTCTGTGGTTCCGATAGGTGGTGCTATCGTACATCCACATTGATGGAGACTTCAACCCATGAAGGTAATGGTTGCGCAAGTCCACGGAGGGCTCCACCCACGAAGGGGCCACAAAGAAGCAACCTTGTCTATCCCACCATGGCAATCACCCACGAAGGACTTGCCTCACTAGGGTAGATCTTCACGAAGTAGGCGATCTCCTTGCCCGTACAAACTCCTTGGTTCAACTCCACAATCTTGACGGAGGCTCCTGATATGTCTCCAACGTATCTATAATTTTTTATTATTCCATGCTGCTATATTATCAATCTTGGATATTTTATAGTCATTTTATATCATTTTTTGGTACTAACCTATTGACATTGTGCCAAGTGCCAGCTGTTGTTTTCTGCATGTTTTTTACATTGCAGGAAATCAATATCAGACGGAGTCCAAATGCAACAAAACTTCACAGAGATTTTTTATGGACCAGAAGGAATGTAATGGGCCCTGGCTGCGCCTGGGGGGTGCCCCGAGGGAGGCACAACCCACCAGGGCGCCGGACCGCCTCTTTGCTCTATAAATACCCAAATATTCCCAAAACCCTAGGAGAGTCGACGAAATATTCATCCAGCCGCCGCAGAGTCCAGAACCACCAGATCCAATCTAGACACCATCTCGGATGGGGTTCACCACCTCCATTGGTGCCTCTCCGATGGTGCGTGAGTAGTTCTTTGTAGACCTTCGGGTCCGTAGTTAGTAGCTAGATGGCTTCCTCTCTCTCTCGCTGAATTCTCAATACAATGGTCTCTTGGAGATCCATATGATGTAACTCTTTTGCAGTGTGTTTGTTGGGATCTGATGAACTTTGAGTTTATGATCAGTTATATCTTTTTATATCCATGAAAGTTATTTGAGTTTCTTTGATCTCTTATATGCATGATTGCTTATAACCTCGTATTTCTTCTCTGATATTTGGGTTTTGTTTGGCCAACTTGATCTATTTATCTTGCAATGGGAAGAGGTGCTTTGTAGTGGGTTCGATCTTACGGTGCTTGATCCCAGTGACAGAAGGGGAACCGACACGTATGTATCGTTGCTACTAAGGATAAAACGATGGGGTCTATCTCTACATAGGTAGATCTTGTCTACATCATATCATCGTTCTTATTGCATTACTCCGTTTTTCCATGAACTTAATACACTAGATGCATGCTGGATAGCGGTCGATGTGTGGAGTAATAGTAGTAGATGCAGGCAAGAGTCGGTCTACTAATCTTGGACGTGATGCCTATATAATGATCATTGCCTGGATATCATCATGATTATTCGAAGTTCTATCAATTGCCCAACAGTAATTTTTTTACCCACCGTTTGATATTTTTCTCGAGAGAAGCCACTAGTGAAACCTACGGCCCCCGGGTCTTCTTTCTCATATATTTGCCTTTGCGATTTACTTTTCTCTTACATTTATTTTAAGATCTATTAAACCAAAAATACAAACATACCTTGCTGCGTTTTATTTCTATTTGTTTTATTTGGCATTCGATCTATCAATCTACTACAATTTATCTCACGTCCGTTTGCCTATCTTGAGGCGCCGTACCCCGGAAGGGATTGACAACCCCTTTAACACGTCGGGTTGCGAGGATTTGTTATCTTTGTGCAGGGGTTGTTTATGTTGTGTTGCTTGGTTCTCTTACTGGTTCGATAACCTTGGTTTCATATCTAAGGGAAATACCTACCACCGCTGCGCTGCATCATCCCTTCCTATTTGGGGAAATACCAACATAGCTTCAAGCGACATCAGCTCCCAAGTGATACCTAACCAATCTAGGAGACACCACTCTCCAAAAGATAATAGATGGTGTGTTGATGATGAACTCCTTGCTCTTGTGCTTCAAATGATAGTCTCCCCAACACCCAACTCTCTCTCACAAATTTGGATTTGGTGGAAAGATGATTTGAGTGGAAAGCAACTTGGGGAAGGCCAGAGATCAAGATTCTTGTGGTTGGATTGGAATATCTTGGTCTCAACACATGAGTAGGTGGTTCTCACTCAGAAAATGAATGCTGGAAGTGTAGGCACGTTCTGATGGCTCTCCTCGCGAATGAAGGATGGGTGGAGGGGTATATATAGCCACACAAAATCTAGCCGTTACACACAATTTACCAAACTCGGTGGGACCGAATAGTGAAACTCGGTCAGACCAATATGGTTCAAAATGCGAATGTTAGAGTTTTCGGTGGGACCAATATGATCAAGTCGGTGGGACCGATGTGCTAGGGTTAGGGTAAAACCTCAACTCGGTTTAACCGATTACACAAACTCAGTGAGACCGATTTTGGTAATAAGCAAAACAGAGAGTTGGTCAGGAAAACTCGATGGGACCGATTGCATGTATTGGTGAGACCGAAATAATTGCAACAGGCAACACAGAGTTTGCAAGCCCATCTCGGTGAGACCGAGATCCCATCGGTGAGACCGAACTGATTAGGGTTTCTGGCAGTGGCTATGTCAAGTGAACTCGGTGGCGCCGGATAGATCAAATTGGTGGGGCCGAGTTTGACTTTTAGGTTTGGGACATATGTGGATATGAGAAAGTGGTTGAGGGTTTTGGAGCATATCACTAAGCACTTTGAGCAAGCAAGCCATTAAGCAACACCTCATCCCCTTTTGATAGTATTGGCTTTCCTATGGACTCAATGTGATCTTGGATCACTAAAATGAAAATATAGAGTCTTGAGCTTTTGAGCTTTTGCCAATCTTCTGTCCTTAGCATCTTGAAGGGGTTCCACATCCTCTTGTCCATGCCACTTTACTGTTGAACTCATCTGAAATATACTGGATGAAATTATTAGTCCAACAACCCAGGGAGCACTTGTGCTTCCATTGACCCTAGCTAAAAGTGTTCGGACCGCCCAGTGTCGGAGTAATGGGCAACGGGTAGGCTAACACGAGACCCAGAACCTTTCAGGACATCGGGGCAGGCTGCGCCCCTCAAGGCACCAAGACGGAGTGCCGCCTTCTAGTGGCCGGCTGGAGGAATAGCCGGCTGCCCGTAAACGGCGAGTTCCAAAGGCCGGCATCAAGACAAGCCGACTCCTAGTAGGCGGCTTCCAGAGAAGCCGGCCCCTAGCAGTCGGCCCGAGGCGTCAACCACGCCTGCGCCCCCATCAAGGAAGACAAGACAGGGAGTGGCTACAGTACAGCCCATCCCCCCCCCCCCAAATCCCGGGATGGGCGTGGCCACAGTGCACCATACCGGCGGAGATCTCCGCCCGGCGCGCACTGTTGCCATTCCACCCCTAACGTCACCACAAGTAGGCGGAGCCCTGCTCCCACGATGGCATGTCGGTATGGCCCAAGGACGACGGGCCCCACCAGTCAGCGAGAGCCCGGAAGCCGGCCAGAGCCCCACTAGTCGGACCTGAGGGAGGTCGGCCTCCAGTAGTCGGTCCGCCCCTTCCTTGGGCCCCACGCGCCATTAACCAGACGAGACGCCGAGTGGCTACAGTAATCGCCTGCCAGGCGGCGGAGCTGTAGCCACGCTCCCCTGATCGTGCCTGCGTCATTAGCATCACGGCAACAGTGATCAGCCGCCGACAAGACCCGTGAGCGACGGGGGCGGCCTGTCGGCCCCGTACCAGACCAGTCAGCGGGGCCCACCAGGCGGCGGGCCCCACCAGACGGCGGAGAAGCCGGCAACTAGAGAGACTGACAGCCGGGTCCTACACCCGGCCGGATTACCATTGTACCCCTGGGGGGTAGGCCTATATAAACCCCTCAGGGCACCCATGCAAAGGGTTCCCAACCTGTTAGAACTAGACCAACCCATAGAGAAAGGAGAGAGCTAGCCTTGCCTTCTCCTACCTCTAGCATACAGCTCGAGGAGCACCATTGTATTCACTTGAGCCTTAGTGATCATGCGGAGACCCTGCAGAGTAGGACTAGGGGTGTTATCTCCTAGGAGAGCCCCGAACCTGGGTAAAGTGCGCCGGCGTTTGTGTCTACGCCTTATCCCGCTTCCAGGCACCGGCGACGTTCTACTCGCTCCCACCATGATAAGCCATCCATTGGTATATGTCGCACCCAACCCCCGACATTTGGCGCCCACCATGGGGCGAGGTGCACCGTCGTCCGGAGACCTATTCTGGACGGGAACCCTTTTTCTCCCTAGCGAGCGCAGCCAGCCCGGCATGCCAGACGGAGTCTACGCCGACGCGCTGCACGGCGCGGAGGTCGCCTGCGCGGCGAGCTGCCTCGCCGACCTTATTGGCGAGGTTCGCCTCTCCGATGAGCCGGCGTCCGATGCGGGCAATGATGGCCCTGAGAGCCGCGTCGTCAGCTTCCTCGATCAGCTCCACGTCGCCAACGAGCCTGCTGTAGACTTGGAGTCTGTTGGCTCCACCGACCCGATGCTTGTCGATTCCGACACTGTGTCACTTGACGCGTTCCCCACCAACGTGGTGGTCTACGACGAGCCGCTTCCTCGCGCGGAGAGCGGCGAAAGCGCCGTCATGGAGGTGCTAGTCATCGGCCACAGCGAGCACTCCGGCGGAGGTGCTCATGACCCGCTCGATGCGGCACTTCAAGACCTGACGGCGCCCATCCCAGAAGACGTCGATGCCGAGATGCTGGAAGCACGCCGCATCCAGCTTGTCGAGGGCTCCAAGAAGCTGGCCAGCATGAGACGCCTATCGGAGGCCTACCAGCGCAAGATGGACCGCGTTGTGGGCGGCACGCCGGCTCCCGATGGGCCCAGCCGCCTTGGCACGGGCCGGCAGCGCGATGTGGCCATCGCCAACCTGTTCGGGGTAGATCGCCCCGTCTATGCCACGCCTGCGGAAAATATCCGAGCTGCCCAGGCGGCAGCGGAAGAGCTGGACAAGTTCGAGGGCGAAGAGCGTCGCCAGGTGGCTGAGCGCGTCCAGCGACTCCTCGACGCGGCTGCTGAGCAGCACGAGGCCGGTTGCCGCACTGAGGTGCCTCACCGGCAAAATGACGATCTGCCTCCCCACCGAGATCAAGGTGCGACATCTCGGACACCGACTGGTGGTGTCCGCGGAAGAAGAGACAAGGAGCCGGCTGCCTGCCGCAGCCGGACTCGCATCACCATTGAGCGCGACCAAGACGGCCGCCCGAGAGCAGTGGAATGACGGGATGACTGTCTACCTCCTCCCCCTCGCAGGGAAAGGCGCGTCTCCCCGCCGCCTGTTGAACACCCGACACTTGGCGGCCGCCTTGGCCGCCGAGAGGGAGTCGGAGAGAACTATGCCCGCCACCGGATCGACCATCTCCACCGATCCCTGGCGCTAGAAGAAGATGATGAGCTGGGTCCGCCTTGTTTTGGCCCCCGCATTCGAGACGAGCCCTTCCCCAAAGGGTTCACGCTCCCAAGAGATACGCCCAAGTACACCGGCTCCGTGAAGCCGGAGGACTGGCTGGTCGACTACTCCACAGCCGTCAGCATCGCGAACGGCAACAAGCGCGTTGCTGTGAAGTACGTTCCGCTCATGCTCCAGGGCACGGCCCGGACATGGCTGAACAGCCTAAAGCCCCGCAGCATCAACAGCTGGGTCGACTTCACCGAAGCCTTCGTCCGCAACTTCACCAGCACGTACAAGCGGCCGCCCAAACCTCGCCAGCTCTCCTTGTGCGTACAAGGCCCCAGCGAGTCGACTCGCGACTACCTCACGCGCTGGGCCGAGCTCCCCAACTCTTGCGAAGGCGTGCACGAGGTGCAGGCCATCGAGTACTTCACCGCTGGGTGCCGAGAGGGCACCCTCCTCAAGCACCGACTTCTTTGCGACGAGCCGGCGACCCTCGACGAGCTGCTGATCATAGTAGATAAATATGCCACGGCCGACTCCTCCATGAAGGCAGAAATCCAAGTTGATGCATCTGGCAAAGTGGCCCCTCAGGCTCCTTGGACCCCGGCTGGCGACACCAGTCGGTGCCAGCAACCAAGCGACAACAAGCGCAAGGCCATGCAGCCGGCTTCCACAAGCCGGCAGGTGGCGACAGTCGAAGACCAGCAGCCAGAAGGGCAGCCTCCATCCAAGCGCCAGAAGGGCGGCAAGCCCAATTGGCTACCTGCTTTCTCGTATGAGCAGACTCTTGACGCACCCTGCAAGTTCCACAGTGGCGCGAAGCCGTCCAACCACACCACTCGGAAATGCCATTGGCTCACCAGGATCGCCAAGGGAGACGGCCTTCTGCCTCCTCCGCCTGCTGGGCAGCCACCTCCTCCTCCCCCCCAGCAGCCGGCGGTTCGACCAGTCGGAGCCATACAAGACGAGTATCCTAAAGAGCACGGAGCTTATGTCGTGTTCACCAGCGTGGCCGATGACAAGCACAGCAGACGGCAACGATAGCAAGAAGTGAATGCGGTGGCATTAGAGACCCCCGAGTTCATGCACTGGTCTGAGAAGCCCATCAGCTGGAGCAGAGCCGACCGCCCGGAAGTAATGCCCAATCCTGGCTCGTACGCCCTGGTTCTGGATGCCACCTTTGCCACAGATAGGCGAGCTGCTCGTTTTTCCCGAGTTCTGATAGATGGCGGCAGCAGCATCAACATCCTGTACAAGGATACCATGGAGAAGTTAGGAATCAAACAAAGGCAGCTTCAGTCCAGCCGGACCGTATTTCATGGCATAGTTCCTGGCCTCTCCTGCTCACCAATCGGCAAGATCCAGATAGACGTCCTCTTGGAGACAAGGATCATTTCCGCCGAGAGCCAGTCTGGTTTGAGGTGGTGGACCTTGAAAGCCCATACCATGCACTACTTGGCCGGCCTGCTCTGGCCAAGTTCATGGCGGTCCCCCACTATGCTTACCTCAAGATGAAGATGCCGAGTTCCAAGGGAATTCTGACCATAGCAGGGGATTACAAGAAGTCGTCCGCTTGCGCAGCAGATAGCAGCCGGCTGGCCGAGTCCCTTGTGATCGCGGCTGAAAAGCGGCTCCTTGACCGAGTTGTGGCGATGGCAGGCAAGCAGCCGGAGATGTCACCCAACCCCAAGGAGTCGGAAGCCGAGGGCTCGTTCAAGCCGGCCAAAGAGACAAAGAAGATACCCTTGGACCCGGAGCACCCGGAGAGGTACGCTGTCATAGGTGCAAACCTCGACAGCAAATAGGAAGGCGAGCTCGTCGATTTCCTCCGTGAGAATCGGGACATCTTTGCATGGTCACCTAAAGACATGCCGGGTGTTCCGACGGATTTCGCCGAGCACAAGTTACATGTCCGGTCTGATGCCAAGCCAGTCAGGCAGCCCTTGCGCCGCCTATCAGAAGAGAAGAGAAGAGTCGTTGGAGAAGAGATAGCCCGGCTGCTGGCAGCCGGCTTCATCATGGAAGTGTTCTTTCCAGAGTGGCTGGCCAACCCAGTCCTTGTGCTGAAGAAAAACAAGTAGTGGCGCATGTGTATTGATTACACCAGCCTCAACAAAGCCTGCCCCAAAGACCCGTTTGCTTTGCCGAGAATTGACCAAGTGATAGACTCCACAGCCGGATGCGAGCTGTTGAGTTTCTTGGATGCATACTCAGGGTATCACCAGATCAAGCTGAACCCGGCCGACAGACTGAAGACCGCCTTCATCACACCATTTGGAGCCTTCTGCTACTTGACCATGACGTTCGGCTTGAGGAATGCCGGCGCCACGTTTCAACGTTGCATGCAGAAGTGCCTCCTCAAACAACTCGCAGAAACGCCCACGTTTATGTGGACGATGTTGTGGTGAAGACGGAGAAGCGTGGAACGCTGCTAGAAGACCTCAAGGAGACCTTTGAGAACTTGCGCCGATTTCAAATCAAGCTCAACCCGGAGAAATGCGTCTTCGGAGTACCAGCCGGCCAGCTTCTTGGATTCCTGGTCTCAGAGCGCGGCATAGAGTGCAACCCTGTGAAGATCAAGGCCATCGAGAGGATGGAAGTGCCCACCCGACTGCTGGATGTGCAGAAGTTCACCGGCTGTTTGGCGTCCATCAGCCGTTTCATCAGTCGGCTGGGAGAGAAGGCTCTTCCCCTGTACCAGCTCATGAAGAAGACCACTTTTTTCGAGTGGAACGACAAGGCGGATGAAGCTTTTCTCCAGCTCAAAAAGATGTTGACTACTCCACCTGTCCTGGCGGCTCCGACTCCTAAGGAGCCCATGCTCCTCTACATCGCCGCCACCAGCCGAGTGGTCAGCACAGTCATAGTGGTAGAGCGCAAGGAGGAAGGCAAGGCACTACCAGTCCAGAGACCGGTGTATTACCTGAGTGAAGTGCTGTCAGCTTCCAAGCAAAACTACCCCCACTACCAGAAGATGTGCTACGGCGTGCACTTTGCCGCCAAGAAATTGAAGCCGTATTTTCAAGAGCACCCAATCACTGTGGTCTGCACAGCTCCACTGGCCGAGATCATTGGAAGCCGGGATGCTTCAGGCCGAGTGGCCAAATGGGCCATCGATTTGGCCCCCTACACCATCTACTACCAGCCTTGCACCGCCATCAAGTCACAAGCGCTGGCCGACTTCCTCGTCGACTGGGCCGAGACCCAGTACCTGCCGCCAGCGCCCGACTCCACCCATTGGCGGATGCATTTTGATGGTTCCAAGATGCGCACCGGTTTGGGAGCCGGCATCGTCCTCACCTCTCCCAAAGGCGACAAGCTCAGATATGTGCTGCAAATCCATTTTGCCACCTCCAACAACGTCGCTGAATACGACGCACTCATTCACGGGCTCCGGCTTGCCAAAGAGCTCGGCATTCGCCGGATCCTGTGCTATGGTGACTCTGACTTGGTGGTCCAGCAGTCGTCAGGCGACTGGGACGCCAAAGATGCAAACATGGCGAGCTACCGCTTCCTCATACAGCAACTCAGTGGATATTTTAAAGGGTGCGAGTTTCTCCATGTGCCAAGAAATGACAATGAGCAAGCAGATGCCTTGGCACGAATCGGCTCCACCCGTCAAGCAATACCGACCGGCGTCGCCCTACAACACCTCCTCAAGCCGTCTGTCAAGCCATCGCCAGAGTCGGATTCTATCTTCGTGCCAGCTCCTCCTGAAGCAGTCGGATCCGACTTGACAGCTCCAGCAGCCGGCACGGTAATTCCGGCAGGCGGCCCGGGGGCCACGGCAGCCGCACCCGGCCCCGGGGCTTCAGAACCCGGCCCGGGGACTGCAGCGGTCAGCCCGGGGATTTCAGAGCCCGGCCCGGGGACTGCACCAATCGGCCTGGGGACTTCATCAACTCAGCAAGCAGCAGCGGCAGCTCACTCCAACCCGCCACCTCCCGGCCCAACCGCCCTTGTGCAAGTAGCAGTCCTAGCAGTCAAAGAAATCGCAGCACCTTCATGGGCCCAGCCCATCCTCAACTTCCTGGTGCACAAAGAGCTGCCGACTGATGAGATCTCGGCCCGGGAAGTGCAACGCCGGGCAGGAGCATACACCATAGTCAACAGAGAGCTTGTGAGGCGCAGTGTCACTGGTGTCTACCAGCGCTGCGTGGAGCCGGAGCAAGGCCAAGCAATCCTCAAAGACATCCATCAAGGCGAGTGTGGCCACCATGCGGCTTCAAGAGCACTTGTCGCCAAAGCTTTCCGCCATGGTTTTTTCTGGCCGACTGCTCTAGAAGACGCCAAAGACTTGGTCCAAAAATGCAAAGGATGCCAGAAGTTCCGTTCCAAGCCACATTAGCCGGCTTCTGCACTCAAGACTATCCCCATTGCCTGGCCCTTTGCTGTCTGGGGCCTGAACATGGTGGGACCATTCAAGACTGCATGAGGTGGCAAGACTCATCTGCTTGTCGCAGTAGACAAGTTCACCAAGTGGATAGAAGCAAAACCAATCAAGAAGCTGAACGGTCCGACTGCTGTGGCTTTCGTTTCCAACATCACATCCGGTATGGCATACCACACAGCATCATCACCAACAATGGCACAAACTTTGCCAAAGGCGCCTTGGCCCGTTTCTGCGCGACGCAGGGCATCCGACTGGACCTAGCGTCCGTTGCCCATCCGCAGTCAAACGGCCAAGTAGAGTGAGCAAATGGCCTCATCTTGTCCGACATCAAGCCCCGACTGGTCAAGCCTTGGAGCGTTCGGCCGGCTGCTGGCTCGACGAGCTGCCAGCCGTCCTCTGGAGCCCGCGCACAACTCCGAACAAGTCAACCGGCTTCATGCCTTTCTTCCTCGTCTACGGTGTCGAAGCCGTCATCCCAACGGACATAGAATTCGACTCCCCTCGAGTCACCATGTACACCGAAGAGGAGGCAGAAGAAGCACGTCAAGACGGCGTCGATCTGCTGGAGGAGGGCTGGCTGTTGGCACTCAGCCGGTCCAGCATCTACCAGCAGAGCCTGCGCCGATACTACAATCGAAAGGTCAAGCCGAGATCTTTCCAAGAGGGAGACCTTGTGCTCCGGCTGGTCCAGCGAACAGCCGGCCAGCACAAGCTCTCAGCGCCTTGGGAAGGCCCCTTCATCATCAGTAAAGTGTTGGGCAACGACTCCTACTACCTGATCGATGCCCAGAAGCCTCGAGTGCGCAAAAGGGACGACTCTGGCAAGGAGACAGACCGGCCATGGAATGCAAATCTCCTCCGAAGATTTTACAGTTAACGCAGTATGTACCACGCTACCTTTTGTATTAAAGTACGAAGACTCTGGGTCCCCCAAGAAGAGCTCGGGGACTGCCCTCTTTTATCTATATGATAAGAATCATGCCTATGAATGTGTCATTTTCTTTATGCCGCTTGGTACTGGGTCCGACTAGTCGGCCCGGGGACTTGCCGCCTTGTACTATGAAATGCTTCCTGCAGCCGGACAAGTAATGTGTTGGCACTTAAGCCGTCTCCTGCCAGAAGCCGTAGCTCGCAGAGCGACTGTCTGGCGGGCAGGAGCAAGGTAGAAAGGGTGCCCACATGAAAAATGGCTAAGGACACAAAGCATGCGCATAGTTTCAGCCGGCTTCCCACCTTCTACGACCGGCTGTTGAGCAGCCGGCCGGCCGGCTTCTACTTAACTTGCTAAAATGTTCTAAAAACGGCTAAGTACTTGCCTCCCCGGAAGTAGCTAAGTGCTTGACCCAGCCGCAGTCCGCAGAGCGACTGTTCGGCTGGCAAGACGGCAACCAAGGGAAGGCGGCAAAGGAAAAAGCCAAAGAGCAGCAAGCAAGAAAAGATAGAACTCGGAAAAATATTTACATAGCAAAGGCCCTTGGCCGATATTCAACAGAAGTTTGAGATACACCCCGCGGATGGAATTGTGCAAAATTAACAAGTTCGTCGAGACTGATAGACAGGTGAAGCAAAGATAAACCGGCGGCCTAGGGAGCGGCAGACGGGTTCAGTGGATCGGAGGAGTCGGTGGCGCCGGTTGGTGGAGCGGCCAGCTGGACAGTCTCCGCTTGGTCGCCTCCAGTGGTAGCCGGCTCGGTTGGGCGTGGCTCGTTGCTGGAGGCGCGGTCGAGCTGAGGCTGGCCGTCCGCTCCGACCTCTGGCGCCTCCTCTTCGCCTTCCTCCTCCGCCTCACCTTCTTACTCGCGCGCTGGAGTCAATCACCTCCGCCGAGTCCTCGCCGTCTTTCGGGTTCAGCACGAACCATTCTGGTGGCGCCTCGGCGCCGTTCTCAACCCGCTCCGGGACGAAGATGCTGGTGTCGGTGTACTCGGCGATTGACGCCGCACACTTGACGAGGTCATCTTCCACGATCGCTAACTCCTCCTAAGTCTCCAGCCGGAACGTGGCTAGCTGGGCTAGACTTAGCCCAGGGTACCACGCCTTGACGAATTCCAGGGCCCGGCGCGCTCCAGCCTGGGCCGAGGAGCCCTTCCAGGCTTCAAGATGGCCGGCCGCCACCTCCAGCCAGTTGGCAGTCCGACTGGGAGTGCGCGGTGCCGGCATGTCCGGCCACAGGGCGGCGATTGTCTGGGCGCCGGCACACTGAAGACGGCGCAGCATCCGGTGAGCCGGCCGAAGACGGGCCTCGATGCTCAGGATCTGCTCGCCAAGGGTTCAGGGGGTGTCGGCGGCGATCTGTGCGTCGTCCGCCCTCCGTCCTTCACGATCGGCTTCAATGGCCTGATTAACCGCGTCCGAGTGACCAGGGAAGAAGTCTGCCAAGATAGAAAGCAAAGAGCCAAAGTTAGAGACGAGAAGCCCGCTCGACCAACAGTCGGCAGCTCAAAGAAGGAAAAAGAGGGAAGCTCACCATCGACTATGTCCTCAATCTCGTGAAAGCCGGAGGCCAGCATTGCCTCCTTGTCGGTCCAGGAGGAGCGTTCGGTCGCGAACTCAGCAAGGAGGCCGGTCTCCTTGTCCTCCACCTCCTTCTGGGCCTTCTTGAGGAGCTCCTTCTGTTTCGCCAGTTGCGCGACAAGCCGGTCACGCTCTTCAGCCAGCTTGCTGCGCTCCTCCTCCTTAGCACGCATCGCAGTGTTGGCTTTGCCCAGCTGCTGCTGCAAGGTGGCGTTGGCCTCTGCGGAAGAAAAGAAGAAGCGAAGGCATCAGCTGCCGACAGAGAAGAGGCACAGTCGCCGGGGAGATCCGGCCCGACTGCTCAGCAGTCGGCCCGAATCTCGGGGACTACAGCCCGCGGGTACGCCAGTGCGCTCCCGCGGAGAAAGGAGTCATCAAAATCAACAGAAAGAAGAACAGTCGCCGGGGAGATCCGGCCCGACTGCTCAGCAGTCGGCCCGAATCTCGAGGACTACAGCCCGCGGTGCGCCAGCGCGCCCCCGCAGGAAAAGGAAGAAGACTCACTTCGGCTCTCCGACAAGTCGGCAACGCGTTGATCCAGCTCCTGGACCTTGGAGTTGAAGGCGGCAGCACAAAGGTTATGATAATCCTGCAGCAAGGATATCAGCACTTAGAGCCTGCTAATTAAAGTTCCGAGCCGCCTGCTCAGCAGCCGGCCCGAAACTCGGGGACTACACCCAGTGGGTGCGCTGACGCGCCCCCACGAAGCAGTACAAGAGTTAAAAACGAAGAAGCAAGAAGCATACCCGGATGGCCTCTCGCGATGCCATATACGCCTTGTTGCAGTTCTTGATGGCATTGGCTTCAGCGCGGAGTTTGGTTTGAACATCCAGCATCGCCTTGTTCAGAGGGCCCGTCCCGCCAACCCGTACCCACCCAGTGGGCGCGGCGCTGGTCGCCTCAGTGTCCGGGATCGAGGAGCTCGCGGCGCCAGTCTCCAGCGGGCATGGCGCCGAAGCCGCCTTTGCAAGTCGGCAACGCGCCGGTGTGCCGACCTCAAGAATCAGGCCCGTCGCCACCTCGTTTTCAGTTGGCGGCACCGGCGGGTCAGCCGGCTGCTCGCCTTACGCGCTCCCGGACGGCGGCGGTGGAGGCACAATCACGTCCGGCATAGCGACGTCGCCGCCATCCCTCTCCATGATCGGGCGCTCGTCGCCGGCCTCCCCAGTCTGTGCCACGAACTCCGGAGGTGGCGGCGCACAGCTCAGGGGAGTGCTGAAAATCGCCGACTGGCGGTGCGCGGCTTCTTCAGCCTACTTCTTTGCCGCGTCGGCGGCCTCGGCCTCCGCCAGTTTCTTCAGGGCGGCGGCCTCCGCCTTCTCCAGGCGGGCGGCTTCCTGTTCCTCGTGTGCTTCCTGCGTGTTCCGCTCCCTCGCCTCCCGGAGGTCGGCGGCTGGATCAATCCGCCGAGTGGTGGTGGAGGTTTCCGCCGACCCCACAATGGAGGCGGCGGCCGATTTCTCGAGAGAGAGCGGAGCCCTAGATCAAGGGAAACAAAGTGAAGAAACTCAGACAAGATCAACAAGGAAAAAAATGAAGGTACGAGATAAAGGCGGTACTTACGCAGAAACCAGCTACGGCTTCTTCACCTCCTTGCGAAAGCGGATGGCCTTTGCGGCCACCTCATCCCGCTTGGTCGCTGCGGCTGAGCCCTTGGGCTTCTTCGGCCGACTGTCGAACAAGCTCGGCGCGGCCCTGCGCTTCTTCGCGCCGCCTTGGGCATCCGGCGCGGCAGACGAGCTCGCGCCCGGCTGACTGGCTCCTGGCTGGAGGCGCGGGGCGACTTCCCCAGCGTCGTCATCAGGCCAGTCCTCGAGGCTGGCTCCGAGCCTCGAGCCGCCTGCTTCGCCACCTCCTCCCTCGGTGTCATCCTCCAAGGCCGCCGCTCCCAAGTCGGGGTCGTCGACGTCGCTCTCCGCTCGGTCGGGGAGGAATTGGCGCTCCCGCCCCGCGGCGCCGGCTGCTGGCTGGAGGAAGGGGCTCTAATCAAAAGCCGATTGGTCAGGCCGGACAGGACGAACTCGGCAACAAAGAGACAGGGAAAAAGACAGATGACTTACCATAGGCGGGGGGTGGCGCGTGAATACGGCTCCTTGCCAAACCGCCACTCCTCCGTGAGCTCGCAGTTCGCAAGATAGTTCACCATGAGAGCTACCTCCGCGTGAGGCATCTCCTTGGTGCACAGTCGACTCGGGTCCCGATGTCCGCTCATCTGGCAGATCATGTGAGGGCAGCTCTGGAGCGGGAGCACTCGGCGCGCCACGAAGGCGGATAGCAAGTCGGGCCCGGTCAGGCCCTCCGACTGTGTCAGCACTCAGAGCCGCGCGATGGCGGCGGCTCCAGTGGGCGACAGCGTCCTGGCCCGGTACGACCAGTTGGGCTGCCTCCCAGCCGGCGGGCCGGCTTCGTAAGCCGGCAAGTTGACCCAGTCACCCTCCACGAAGACGCTCTTCACGTAGAAGTACGACCGTTGCCACATCTTCACCGACTTAATCAGCGGGATGGGGGGAACGGATTTTCGGCCGCCGGCCTCCGCACCGCGATGAACGCATCGCATTGTGCCGGCACGCCCGCGACGAGGGTGCCGAGCTTGATGTAGAAGAACTTCCCCCAGAGCTCGATGGTGGGGAGGACGCCGAGGAAGCCTTCGCACAAGGTGACAAAGGCGGACAGCAGCACCACCGTGTTCGGAGTGAGGTGGTGCGGCTGGAGACCGTAGAACTCGAGGAAGGACTTGAAGAAGCTGCTCGCCGGCAGGCCGAGGCCGCGCAGGCAGTGCGAGCGAAAGACGACCCGCTCGCCCTCCTCCGGCGCCGGCGAGATCTTCCACTTCGGAGCGAGGCGGACCTTCACGTAATCTTTGTCGGGCAACCGCCGCGTCTGGCTGAGGAAATCGATGTGGTCATCGTGAACTTCGGAGCCGTCCCATGCTCCGGAACGTGCCATGGGGGGCGTGGGATTGGAGGATGAGCTCATCAGAGACGACCACCACAGCGCTCAGCGTGGCTTGGGGGTGCTACGGCAAGAGGAGGAAGGAGGAGGAAAGAATGGGAAGGAGGGACGCGCGCGCTCCGCCGCTCCCCCTCCTCCCCCTACTTATAGGCCAACGGGCTGCGAAGCCGAGGGGGCGATCGTGGGATTTACTGCGCCCACGCCCCCACGTTTATCGCGTGAGTTACTGCGCGCAGTAACTCCGCGGGAACCTCAACCGCCCACCTCGGCCGCAGCGGATCCGCTCACGTGCCGAGGTGTGGTAGTGGCGGGCCCCGCCAGCAGGCGCATCCCATCGCGGCGTGGGTTGGCAGACTGGCCCGGCCGCTCGACGCCACGTGACATGCCCACAACGGGCGGCGGCCTGGAGGCTTAGCTAGCACGCCACTTGGTTCCCGCCGACGCATTCGAAGTTTGGATAAGTCAGACTGGACAAGGCCGACTCCCACCAGTCGGCACGACAGAAGTCGGACGAAGCTCCACCTCAAGCACTCGGAGAAAGAAACTGCTGAGGCTCCTCGGCTGCTCAGCCGCGGCACCTCACCAGCTTCGGGGACTACTGTCGGAGTAATGGGCAACGGGTAGGCTAACCTGAGACCCGGAACCTTTCAGGACATCGGGGCAGGCTGCGTCCCTCAAGGCACCAAGACGGAGTGCCGCCTTCTGGTGGTCGGCTGGAGGAATAGCCGGCTGCCCGTAAACGACGAGTTCCAAAGGCCGGCATCAAGACAAGCCGACTCCTAGTAGGCGGCTTCCAGAGAAGCCGGCCCCTAGCAGTCGGCCCGAGGCGTCAACCACGCCTGCGCCCCCATCAAGGAAGACAAGACAGGGAGTGGCTACAGTACAGCCCATCCCCCCCCCAAATCCCGGGATGGGCGTGGCCACAGTGCACCGTACCGGCGGAGATCTCCGCCCGGCGCGGCACTGTTGCCATTCCACCCCTGGCGTCACCACAAGCAGGCGGAGCCCTGCTCCCACGACGGCCTGTCGGTACGGCCCAAGGACGATGGGCCCCACCAGTCAGCGAGAGCCCGGAAGACGGCCAGAGCCCCACCAGTCGGACCCGAGGGAGGTCGGCCTCCAGCAGTCGGTCCGCCCCTTCCTCGGGCCCCACGCGCCATTAACCAGACGAGACGCAGAGTGGCTACAGTAATCGCCCGCCAGGCGGCGGAGCTGTAGCCATGCTCCCCTGACCGTGCCTGCGTCATTAGCATCACGACAACAGTGATCAGCCGCCGACAAGACCCGTGAGCGGCGGGGGCGGCCTGTCGGCCCCGTACCAGACCAGTCAGCGGGGCCCACCAGGCGGCGGGCCCCACCAGACGGCGGAGAAGCCGGCAACTAGAGAGACTGACAGCCGGGTCCTACACCCGGCCGGATTACCATTGTACCCCTGGGGGTAGGCCTATATAAACCCCCTAGGGCGCCCATGCAAAGGGTTCCCAACCTGTTAGAACTAGACCAACCCATAGAGAAAGAAGAGAGCTAGCCTTGCCTTCTCCTACCTCTAGCATACAGCTCGAGGAGCACCATTGTATTCACTTGAGCCTTAGTGATCATGCGGAGGCCCCGCAGAGCAGGACTAGGGGTGTTATCTCCTAGGAGAGCCCCGAACCTGGGTAAAGTGCGCCGGCGTTTGTGTCTACGCCTTATCCCGCTTCCAGGCACCGACGACATTCTACTCGCTCCCACCATGATAAGCCATCCATTGGCATATGTCGCACCCAACCCCCGACACCCAGTCCGGACAATCTGGTGACCCTCGTTGGAGTTGCCCTTACCCCATGGACGGCTCATCACCCTTTGCTACCTACCCCACTCCTATCTAAGCTCCAATGCCTCGCACCCCCCCCCCCCCCCCCCCCCCCCTCGAGCAAACGCCTTGTAGCACACACAAAATACAGTTCTTTTTATATTCACGACAACTTCCCCCAAAAGATGCCCCATCCTAGTTTTTTTTCATAAGCTTTGTTCGTTCCTATAATCTAAGTTTTAGGGACAAACTAGTTTAGATTATACGAATGAATGAGGAGGGCAACTTCTGGGAGAAATTGTCGCATGATCTAAAAACAACCGACCCATAGTTATCCATTGCTCCCGATGCAAACGCGCGGCCTTGTGATTAGGTCGTAGGGGCACACATGTTACTCATCCACTTGTTGTGAGTCCTAGATGTTGGTGCTCACTATTGTCGTTCGCCGCCACCTCGGATCGTCGGCTGCACTAGCCAGCTGTGTTTTCTACGTTTTCCTCCTTCACCCCCTTCGCGTCGCCACCCTCCCACCTCCCAAATCAAAATGTGATCACATTTTCGCTTCTTAAGACCAAGCAGATGACCAATACATGGATATTATATGCTGACAAAGGCGGACAACATGATATCTTCGACACCATGGTTGCGGCGAATGCAGTAAGCTTACATACCTTCTCCATATCCAAATCGTTGTTTTGTGAAAATGTCAATATTATCGGATGCAAGAGCAACAAAGGATGCATTGACGATAATTTTAGTTCATGTATGACCACCATCTAAATAGCGACAATGACACTCTTGAGAAGAGAATAAAAAGGTGATTAGTTGCAACCAATTCATATTAACATCTTTTTTATGTGCATTCTCGTATTGAAAAGTCAAATTTTTGGTGTTTTCTTCAAGAAAAACGAGCAATTACCAATGTTGCCCAAAAGTTGTAACATTGATAACTATTTACAATTTTCGGTGTTTTGTTGGTAATAGACCAATGTTAAAACCTCAGGGGAAGCAACTATTATAAGCACACACTTCTCTTTGGGCGTCGGTGTGGAGCAGGCTACTGCCTGAGCCGAGCTTGGCACCCTATTGTGTTCCACCTGGTTTTCTGCACTGTCCACTGGTGGCCTCTTTAGCACTAGGAAGTGAGAGGAAGCATGAGTTGACATTAGAGTACATTTCTTAGTTTCCTTCATGTTACATTTGTGTGTTCTTGGCGTTCATGTCTTGACGGAGAAGGCGCCGTACGTAGTAGAAGCCCCATGGCTCCATTCTCATCCCGGTGTGCCTTCATAATCAAGATCAATGATGCCAACGTTAGGGTTATTGTGTTGGTGTTTCGTTCTGAAGGACGTCGACTCTATATCTGGACATCTGGCGGATTATCTTCTGGTATTTTGATCTATCTTCATGACGTATCCTGGTGATGACGATGCATGCTTTGTTTTTTTGTCAACTAAAAAAAGTACTCCCTTTGTTCCAAAATAAGTCTATTAACCTAGGGAGTGACTGATTTTCAGTCATCTGTTTTTCCATTTGGTTTAGGTCGTTTTTCTTGTCCACACAGTTCTTTACACGTATCTTTGTAGTAGTTTCAGTCCAGAAGACTGTAGAGCCAAAAAAGCGATTGTTTTCATTTCAGTTTCAGGTCGTATTCTCCCTCCCCTCGTCGACCTTCAAACACATGTTGGTGCCTCTCCCTAACGGGTCACTTGCAAACCCGCTACTGATTCATACCGTGACATTTTGTGTGGACACAGACTAAATGGGAGTGACAGTATAGCTTAAAAAAGTAACAAAAATAGGAGCCAAGTAAACATGATGCTGGATGCAAACCAGAGTCTCGCTTAGCTATATGTCCCTTTAACTTTCTTATCTAGTTCAAAACTGACCACAACAAGAATATACTGGAGACCAGAAAACTAAGGATTGAATGGTCACACTGAAAATGAACAAAAAAAGATGCACACATGGCACCCCATGTATCCGTTGCTCAATACAGTAGAGTTTCATACAGCTTTGCACTCTTTCTTGCCTTCTTCTTGATGTCTTCCGTGAACACAACAGCCTCAAGCGCTAGATCAGCCTGGTTGGGAGGTGGCGAAACCATGCAAATCTGCAACTTTGGCACTGGTCCATCGAGTACAAAACGGAGCAAAACTCCCTCACTGAGATTGTTCAACCTGATGAAGTCCTCCCACCCAATGCCACAGATGTAGGTCCTCCTGTGTTCTTTCCTGACCTCAATGATGAATTTCCACCCCTCACATTCCTGAAAAAGCATGCGGTCGCCAGTGGCGCAATTGAATTCGACCATTGAGTGGCATGGGATAAACTGCAGAAAAAAGCAAAAAAAATAGAAAAGGAAGAACAAAAGATAGGCTATTCTCATGCTTGTTGGGGCATGAGACGTTTGCAGATGAGACTGACAAATAGCTAAACTCTAAAAATTGATAGACTAAAAAAGAAATGAATGCAACAAAAGTAATGATCGAAAATTAGAAAAAAAGAAATCTAAGAAAAAGCTAAAGTTGCTATAATTCTATCAGCTAAAAGGACTAAGTTTATATCTGACAAGAAAAAAATGAAAACATACACAAACTAAAGAAGAAATGAAATGTTTAACTGAACAGGACAACTATCATGCTATCATAAAACATACAGGTAGGTGTGGTAATTTCCACATCATAACCTCCTATAAATGAGTGATGAATGAAAAATTGACCATAACAGAGAAGTAGACTGTAGTGATAAATTAATAACTGACCATGACAGGGAACTAGACTATACTGATAAATTAAGCATATTCAAAACTAAGTTACCACTGAGCTTTCAATGTCTTCAGACAATCAAACACCAAAATTTAAACCCGATGAGCGATGGCTAGCTCAGTCGGACTTGTAGATTGGGCACACCATCCCTGTTACTGTTACACATGTGGCAGAAAAAAACTATTTGTTAGCAAAAAGATGACTGAAAAATTAAGAATAGAGACTCACCAGATAACTAATTTAAACTACAGGAATTATAAACACATGTCAAGTCTAACCATTTCAAAATGAATGCTGAAAATACAAGAACAACAAAATAAATTGAAAATAATAAGCTGAATGGAAAGTTGGTAGGAGGTAGGATCCTACCCGGTCTAGGGCATAGGTTGTACGAGAAGGAGGGGGGTTGACGGAGATGCGATCGCGGCTGCCGGCGGCGGGACACCGTGGCGCAATGAAGAAGAGGCGGCAGCGGCGCAAGAGGCGGCTAGGGTTAGGTCTCCCGGCTCCCTTCGGGAAGCCGATCAAATAATGATTGCTTCTTGCTTGATTAGATTGATACATCTCCTCTCCTTATATAGAGAGGTTTACTTGACTCCTAAGCAAACGATCCTAATAACGATAAGATAATTGGGCTAAGCCCCTAATAATGACAAGATAACTTGGGCCACAACCCACTGGGCTAAGCACTAATATGCCGGTCATAACACTTCTCCCCGCTTGCACAAACAGCTCGTCCTCGAGCTGTAAGGTGGGGAAGCGCTTGCTGAACTCCTCGAGGTGATTAACCAGCGTCAAACACCTTCGCGACAACTGGGGCGGCCAGGTCGGCAGCGACGGCGTCCTCCTCAATGTAGTCTGCAACCTCCAGGTAGAAGAGTCGCGGGCAGACGTGGCCGGGCGTGTAGGGCTCATCGCAATTGAAGCACAACCCTTGGCGGTGACGCTCGAGTAGCTCGGCCGAGGTGAGCCGGCGGAACAGGCGCGCTGCGGTCGCGGCGAGGAGTGCCGCAGAAGCCTGAGCAGGCCGACCCTGCGCGGGAACATCCGGCCAGGGTAGTGGCCCAGCGGACCGGGATGGTGATGCCTGCTGGATGGCCACCGCGCGGCGCTCGAACGCGCGGGCGTAATACATGGCCGTCTGGAGATCCTGGGGTTCCCGAAGCTCCACGTCCATGCGGATGTGATCCGGAAGTCCACCAACGAAGAGGTCGGCACGCTGCTGTGCCGTCACGCCCGACGCGTGGTATGCCAGGGCCTGGAAACGGTCGGCGAAGTCCTGAACCGTGGAGGTGAAGGGAAGGTGGCCTAGCTCTGCCAGGCGGCTCCCGCGGATCGGTGGCCCAAAAGGAAGGAGGCAGAGCTCGCGGAAGCGCTACCAAGGGGGAATGTTGCCCTCGTCCTGCTCGAGGGCATAGTACCAGGTCTGTGCCGCGCCGCGGAGGTGGTAAGAGGTGAGCCAGGTACGCTCCGAGGCGAGGGTGCGCTGCCCGTGAAAGAACTGCTCGCACTGGTTGAGCCAGTTGAGGGGGTCCTCTGTGCCGTCATAAGTGGCGAAGTCCAGTTTGGCAAACCGCGGCGGTGTCTGAATCGGAGCGCCGTGGCCGACTGGCTTGGAGGTGCGAAGCATCGAGGATTGGGGCGCCTGGTCAGTATGGCCGCGGCCCGTGGAGTGCCCCGCCGAGCCGGAGGGATCGCCGAACTGCAGAGTGGGTGACGGCGGGTCTCCAGCCGACGTGTAGACGGGTGGCGACGATGATCCGGCCAGCCAGGCCGGTATTGGGGACGGCGACGGCGGGAAGCGCACTTGCTGGATCGGTATGCCTCCCTGTGACGGTGACCCGGGCCCCGTGCTGGCCGGTGACGGGGCCGGCAGCTGCGGCGGCACGAACCCGGGTGGCGTGGGGGGCGCCGCGAGGGCCAGGACCAGCCACTGTGGCCATTGAGGCACGGCAGCGGGCGGCGGTGGGGCCGGCAGCTGCGACTGCGGCTGCCCGGACACGAAAGGCGTAGGGGGCGCGGCGATCGCCGGAGCCGGCCACTGCGGCTAGTGGGGGGCGACGGCGGGCGACGGCTGACCGGGCCAGTGGTGGTGTAGAGGCCCGATCGGCTCCGTGGTGGCCCCGTACCAAGGCAGGGCGACTGGCCCGGTCGCGGCGGCTGCCCGTAGGGCCCGGCCAGGTAGAGGCGTATGCCCTGGACGGTGGTGACGAGGTCGTTGAGGATCCCGGTCATCTCCGCCGGCGAGTAGACGGCGACGGGCGGCGCGGTGAAGGGCGGCGGCATCTGGCCTGTGGAGGCGCCGGTGGTGGAGTCTAGCGGCACGGTGGGGAGAGCCAGCGACGCGGTGGAGAGAGGCAGCGGCGCGGTGGTGACGGGCAGCGGCGGGTTGGGTGGTGGTGTAGACATGATCGGAACCGAGCTACCTGATACCAAATTGGTAGGAGGTAGGATCCTACCCGGTCTAGGGCGTAGGTTGTACGGGAAGGAGGGTTGACGGAGATGCGATCGCGGCTGTCGGCGGCGGGGCGCCGTGGCGCGATGAAGAAGAGGCGGCGGCGGCGCAAGAGGCGGCTAGGGTTAGGTCTCCCGGCTCCCTTCGGGAAGCCAAGCAAATAATGATTGCTTCTTGCTTTATTAGATTGATACATCTCCTCTCCTTATATAAAGAGGTTTACTTGACTCCTAAGCAAACGATCCTAATAACGATAAAATAATTGGGCTAAGCCCCTAATAACGATAAAATAACTTGGGCCACAACTCATTGGGCTAAGCCCCTAATATGCCGATCATAACAAAAGTACACTAATAAATGACTGAACTTAAAACTGATAGACAAGATCAAATAGTGACCAAATAACTAAAGAGAACTAAAATGAGACACTTAAGATACTGAACAAACACTAGCGAAATAATAACCACTTAATATATAGCTGAAGAGAAATGAGACTGATACTTACGTATACTAACGACTAAAAACTGAAAATAATCTAACAAAAAAACTAGTGCAAAAAGCTGAAATTTTTTAGCACTTACAGGAACATAAGATTCACAACAGAAATAATCATCTACTAAAAGACAAGACCCATGAGAGATAGGACTGAAGAAAGATGCAAATGATAATTAAATATGATAAAATGAAGACTGATAGAAAGAAAAAATCATACTGAAGGAAAATTAAATGAAGACTTTCCATCCTGTATAAATGACAAGATGAAGAAAAACAAGGCAGATAAATGAAGAATGACAGGAAAACAGATAAATGAAGAAATGAAATAGCAAGCCTACAGAATGACAAGCAATGTACAGACTGCAAAAATAGAGGGGGCAAGACTGAAGACGGATGAGAATGAGGATTCGGTAACAGCCATGCCTATCTGGAGCCACTTTAAGTAGGACACTCCTATTTATATACAAAAAATGAAAACTAAAGAAAAAAGAGTGAATAGTTACCAAAAGGATAGCCAATTTTAAGTTTTGAACTTGAATTTTAAAAGGTAGACACTTAAGTAGGACACTACAAACTGATTTGCAAGAAGAATAGTAAGAAGTCAGTTGTTCATCTTAGAATGAATATATACAGAAAATGATAGATAACAACATAAGAGACCAGAACAGGAGACTTAGGAAGAAATGGACAAAAGACACTAGAGTGAAGAAAATGAACAAAAACCACTAGGTCGTGACCACACACATCTCTAGCCAGCTGGCCAGCACCTTAGAATAGTGTATAATGACATCGGCGATTCTTGCTCGTGCAACACTAGCGATCTTCCTAGAAAAGATTAGCATATGAGAATGGGCCAGAGCTCAACTGATTAGGAAAACCCCAAAAAGGGAAACTTGGCCACCTCAAGCAATCTGGTTGAGACTACTCATAGAAAAAAATTGGTGGGACTACAGCTTTTGCATAACTATCAATACATTCGCAGAAAAAAATGCCCGTATGAATTGGTTGGGGGGAATGTAGATGTTTTTAACAAAACACTAGAGACGAAAAGAAAGATGGGGTTGCATAGACTACAACTTAAGCTATATAAAGTTGCAATGAAACATTCTGATTTTTGAAGAAAAATAATGGTCGAGGGAAGCAACAAAAACTGACATGCATACTCGCTGTACAAGCTTAATGACCGAGAAACAGGGACTTAGGTGAGAAAAAAAAAAGAGAGAAAGACATAGAGACAGTAAAATAAGATGGAACACCTCAGAGTATGTGATTCAGGGTACTGCTTGTACCAAATTGCTGCAGATTTTCATATGTGCAGAATGTAACACAAGACTACAGCATTCATGGACACCATGAATGAAAACAAACACCTAGTAACTAGTATATGTAGTATACTATCTTTACAAGATAGCACGACTTTCACATTAAAATAAAATTGAGCATATGGTAGCATTTTAGTTCCATCTTGACACAACAAAATCATCACAAAGTGTCACATCACAAAAGCATTGCTATTACCTTCTTTTTCATTGACCCGCTGCAGAGACTTGCAAAACTGGGATTAGGACTTGATTGCTGCAGATTTGCAAAACTGAACCCGAATTAACCTATACAAAACACAGAGAATTGGGATTTGAGATTTGCTTGTGTTTTAGGGTTCAAGAAGAGAGAGGACAGACTCACAGACACAAGAATAGAGAGTAATGAGGCGCCACATGAAGAAGGGAGGGGGAGGGGTGCCATGGGAAGGGAGAGAGGGGCACCATGAGAGGGGAGCGAGGGAGAGAGAGAAGGCGCCATGGTAGGGAAGGGCATGCCGAAGGAGAGGGGCAACAAATGGACAGAAGAAAGGGAGGAGATATGCTAGAGAAGATAATATCTGAAGGTTTACCTGCGCCGCCGTCGCCAGGACCTCGCCGCCGCCTCCTCGAGCTCGCTGTTGTCGCCATGGATGAGGAGGAGAGACCAGATCCTACACGCGACCCTGGAAAAAAAGAAGCGGGCGCAAATAACCCAAACCGATCGACTGAGACCCACTAAGACAAAGCGGGCCCGAAAAAGTCACCGCACCAGCGTAGATCTCAGAACTAAATCCAACGATTGAAAATTCGACCTGAAGCCAATATGAAAACAGACGACTGATTTTTAGTAAAACTAGCAAAACGGCCCGTGCGTTGCAACGGGAAAAAATATCACACGTGGTTCAAGATTTTAGCAACCCAATCACCGACTTGCATATGTCTAGTGCATTCAAGCACTGGCTCTGCTGCCATGACCTCTAAACTCTCCTCACGCTTCCATCTTTCGCTTCACTTTGATGTCTCACACTGGCCACTATAAATAAAGCCCACGCGACCTTATTTATCCGGTACCGAGTCTTTCCACTTATTGGGCGTCATAACCACACAGTTCATCCCTCTGCAGAACCTGCACTTTACTGGGTCCCTCATTGTCGGATTATACCCACACCTCACCCTTTGTTTTGTTTATTTCCGTAATTGCCAGATTATAACTACACCTTACCCTCAGTTTTTTTTCCGAAGAGGCTTGTTGATTGTTTATTTGGGGTCATATGTAAATTAGTGGGGTCTTGTGTAAATTTGCGAGGTGGTACTATTAAAAAAATTAGGAATAGATGATACTATTAATCAATAAATATCTATACCTACTAATAAAGCACAACTATTCTCTTTGTCTCCCAAAGTTGTGCCAACTATTTTGGTTACCTCCCAAAATTTGAAGTTTGTGCCAACGTCTATACATTTAATCTATTGTATGTCCGTATCTAAAGAGCAGATGGCAAAATAATTTATTTCATGGAAACTAACTGCATTGTAGTCTCAGGGCCGGCCCTGTGTTTCGGGGGGCCCTAGGCGAACTCGGTAACATGGGCCCCTATGTCCTAAGGCAATATACATGTATGTGTGTGCTTGATACATAAGCAATATATATATACAACTTATTAAGAGTATGCCTGGCCATACCTCGGGCCGGGCCTAGCCAAGCCCGACGAAAAAAACCCAGGCCCAAGCCCGGCCCGGCCCGGCCATCGGGCCTGTTTCCTGGGCCCGAGCCCGGCCCGAACACGTAAAAGCCCGTCGGGCTCCGGGCCGGCCCGGCCCGACCTTCAGAGAAATGCAAAAATGACGGCCCAGGCCCGGCCCGGCCTTCGGGCTCAAGATCTAGGCCCGAGCCCGGCCCGGGGGTAGCGTCGGGCCAGGCCGGGTCGGGCTTTTTCGGGCCGGGTCGGGCTTCCCATGGCCAGGTATAATTAAGAGTGACTTTCAACCACATATCTTTAGTTTAAAATTTGACTATAATAATTCGACTGACTCCATCGACAACAATAATAACCAAATTCTACCTGATTCCATCGATAACAATAATACTAAAAAGATAGCAAAATGAAACTAACATGACATGATTACCTCAAATAAGAACCAAATTCGATTGAATCCATCGACAACAATAATACTTTAGTGCTTCAGAAAAAATTTCTTTGGACGTTTCTTGATGCAAAGTCATTAAGGGCACAATCAAGATCAACATTGTCCAAGATATCCTTCTCAATGCAACACATAACCACTTTCTGTCAACAAACTCACCATTACTTAACTTTCTGGAGTTAAAAGCATATGAAAAGTGTCTACCAATGGTGTCCTTCTCGAACTCCTGATCTGGTTGTCTAATAGGTTCCTTCTCAATTAAAATACCCTTTTGCTATTGTCATGAATTTCCCATGTTCTTGGATCAAAAATAGATGAAAGGTAATCTTCCTGTTCATCATAAAAAATAGATTAGGAATTTATACATAGGATGATTGGAACCCTAGACGTACATGGATGAATAGTTGAATAATACTTGAATACGTACATATTAAATAAAGAAAAAAATATACTAATGAAATTGTCAAATTGGGGTTGGGGGCATGGATGAGGTCATCAGGAACATGGATGGATCATGGATACATACTGATTCTATGGTGTGTTCACGGCGTTGCAGACTTGCAGTCGACCAACTTGACGCCTTCCCGGATGCCGGATGGCCGTGTGGCCGCGGCACGCGCAGCGGCGGCAGATGAGAGGAGGAAGACGATTAGACAGATGAACCGACGAGAGGAACTGACGAAGGAAAACGAGCAGGCAGCCGTGCCTCGCATCTGGCACCGATCGCGCGCGTGACGCTTGGCTAATCGATCGCTAGTTATCCCATCTGGCCATGTCGTTTGGTTTCTTCTGTAAAAAAAATTTACCTATTTTTGCTGGCCTATAGTATACATACACACTACATCATGGCCCCCCCTTCGCCTGGGCCCTGGGCCGTCGCCCCATCGGCCATACCCCAAGGCGGGCCCTGTGTAGTCTAAGTCAAGAAAACATGCAAATACACTGGCTATCTTCGCCTGCCTGTATGCTGGCCACAATTTGTCAATCTGTTGATTTTAGCCGCCAACAACTCTTGCGTGCGTACACAGATTGTGTGCCTTTTGATCTGCTAGCTTCGTATACATAGCTACCTAGCTTCCTCATGAGATCAACCATGATGCTTGCTTGGTCTTGTCCTGTGTACGTCACCATGTATAATAGGAGATTGATCATCCCAGAAAGTGAGGAGCACCAGGACATACCTTTCAAACTCTAGCTTCTGGACGACAATACCATTCAGCAAAAGCTCCGGAGTCAAATATTCCCATACCTGAAATGCCAAGAAATTGCACAATTGATACATAAATTCGAGGGATAGAGATAGCACATAAGAACTTATAAGTACCGAAGGTATATGGCGCCAGTGTATTGGTAAATACCATTCTTAATGAACCGTAAACAGATGTTGCAGTCTTGTTAATAAGAGATTACAAAGGCTCCTTCCAAATTCAAATTCTTATTCTTCATCATAGACACTGTGATCCTCCCCAACAGCTGACAAGCCATCAAAACATACTCAGCATAAAAACAAGTTAAGAAAATATATAATGATGTCTAGAAGTCCTTGAATTGTATCCATGACAGCCGCAGAAAAAAAGTGACAATTGTCCAATTTATGGCAACACAAAGTGCACATCAAGAAGAAATAACTAAGGCATCAAGACAGAATGTAACACAGGTCACAAGAAAATCTTCTAAGTAACAGATACAGGGCTGCACTTTGGCTCCATAGCATACTTACTGTACCTCACATATTCTTTTTAGTATTCGCTGCAATCACAAGGTCTCAGAATTTTTGCTGTAATTTACATAACTTGAAAATCAAAATCATTTTTTAGCATTGCCATAAACTACTAAAAAATTAGTCACTTGGACAATTCATCAGATCCAAAAATTAAAATATATATTCAGAACATTAAATCTCACACCGGAAGACAGTTGAGAAGTCAACTGACACTAAGAAATGAACGCAGCAAAGGGTACATATTTTTTACTACAAACCACAACATGATGCGGATCATCACTACCAAAACAAAATGGACATTGCCATGGATAGAGGTAGGATAACCAATTTCTTTGAAAGAAGGGAGGTAGGATAACCAGTTGCATACCTTCTAGGCTTAGCATGCTGGAGCCCTGGAAATACAGGTCAAAACAAAGCGACACAACCCATTTGATGAGATCGCTATTGATGCCTTCCTCATAAGATTAGTCTTGTCTAGTGGTTGTGGTCGTGATCACTTTAGTACTAAATGGAAAACCAAAGTAAAAAGAAAAAAGAAAATTCCCTCCGGTCCGTTGGGTCAATTGACCGAATAGTTAGGATGCAAATGGCTGACGGAGCTCGAGAAAGCTATGATCATCCTAGATGGAAACTGCAACGGCGCGGGGGTGGCCCCAGGTGTCGTGCATGGTAAAACATCGGCCGGAGCTCGTGGAAAGGCCGGAAGTCGGAGAGGAGGTCTGGCAGTGCCAAAACTCAGAGAAGGACAGGCTGTGCTGGGTGTCGGGATAGTGATATGGGGTGGAGATACCAATTCAGAAGCGGACCGTTTTTTAGTCAGCCTGTACTGCGGGTTGATTGTCCTTAAACAAAGACAACGTATCCCACACCGTACTACTAAAAGTGTATAACAATGGTTGATTCGACATTGTGGTCCATTTTATGTAATAACAACAAATTAAATCTCCCTTTTTTTCAAACAATAATTTAGATTTTGCGACAAGAGCCCAAACATTAGCACATGCGACAGGAGCACATCAGCAAAACGCAACAGTAGTACAGGATGGGCTTGTTCCTACTTCCTAAATCTACATACTTTCTCGAACAGCAGCCCTATGTCTAACTTGCATAAACATAATCTACTAAAAGTATAGCAAACTATTATAACCACCAATAGCAATTTAAATCAATTCCCCAAGTCAATAATACAAAATACATGGTATTAATGTTATTGTGTTTCGCTAGCAACACATGACTAAAGCTTGGAAAGGATCATGCTCACATGTTGAAGCGGTTCTGGCACTTGACATCCTACAGACATATAAAACAAAGACAAAAGGGGCCAGGAGACAAATCAATTGAAAGAGAAAGGAATATTTCCTCTGGACCATACATGATCTGATGCGCACGTACATGATGAGTTGATGGACTGCACGAGATGCTTCTTCTTGTGATTGCTTCTCTAGCTCAGCCAGCAGATTAAGGAGGTTGACGTCCTTCAGAAACAGCTGCTCGGATTCCCAACAAGACAAATATGTTAAATCCATGGCAAACAGCAGGGAAGCAGGAGCATCATGCCGCAGGATAGTGTGTCCACCACACGTATGTATGTGCAGTTCGGCACCATTATTTTTTTGGCACTATAATCGAAGAGAAGGGAAACCAATATTAGTGTTTGCACAATATTGCTTCTCTGCTAAATACTGTAAGAGATTAATTGTACTGCCTCATTTATATCCTCTGGTTTCTCCAGGTAAGCACAACCTTTGAGGGGAAACTACCGAAGAAGAGAAATAAATAAACGGGAAGCAAAAATTGTTTCATGAAAAACTTGCCATGAGAGATGACATCCCAATAGACATTGTTGAACTGCTTTTCAAAAGTCAGGATGAGAGACCATGGATAACTAAGGCTTCTGCTGAAGATTGACACTACTTTTCAGCAGAAGCATTTGAAATCACGCTACTTTTCAACAGAAGCCTTCGGAATCAGATAGTTCTAGAATTTTGTAGCAGGCTAGCAGACAAATAGAGATGGAGGGAGAGGGAGGAGAGATGCTGTCCGGAGGGCTTGCCTGGAGCTGGATGTGGTCACAGGGCGACGACGAGCCATGGAGGGGGCGCGCTGGAGGGAGCAGCTTGGGTTCTCGGCATCTTCCATGCTTGCCGCCATGCTCGACATGCCGTGCCTCCCCTCGTTTCTCTCCTTCTTCTTTGTTCTCTCTCTCTATCTATCTATCTCTCTCTCTCTCATCCTTCCTCGTTTTCTTCCAGGAGCACGGCGGAGCAACCATGGCGCCGCCCCGGAGAATTACGACGCCTTGTGCCGCCGACGCTCGCCTGGATCCGGACGCCGCCGTCGTTCTGCGCGTCCAGCCCATCCGCCGCCGCCCTGTGCAGACCTCACTCGGTCGGATCCAATCGGATCGAGCCGGAGAGCCGCCTGCCGCCCCACACGCTCGTTGACCCGCCTCGATCCAGAGATACGCGCGCGTGTTGGAGAAAGGAGTAATTTTAAAAAAAATTCTACGCACACGCAAGATCATGGTGATGCACAGCAACGAGAGGGGAGAGTGTTGTCAATGTACTCTCGTAGAACGAAAGCGGAAGCGTTAGCACAACGCGGTTGATGTAGTCGTACGTCTTCACGATCCGACCAATCAAGTACCGAACGCACGGCACCTCCGAGTTCAGCACACGTTCAGCTCGATGACGTCCCTCGAATTCCGATCCAGCCGAGCTTTGAGGGAGAGTTTCGTCAGCACGATGGCGTGGTGACGATGATGATGTTCTACCGACGCAGGGCTTCGCCTAAGCACCACTACGATATTATCGAGGTGGATTATGGTGGAGGGGGCACCGCACACGGCTAAGAGATCAATGATCAATTGTTGTGTCTCCAAGGGATGCCCCCCTCCCCGTATATAAAGGAGTGGAGGAGGGGGAGGCCGGCCATCTCTATGGCGCGCCCTAGGAGGATTCCCCCCCCCCCTCCAAGTAGTAGGAGTAGGAGTCAAGGAAAGGGGAGAGAGAAGATAAGGAAGGAGGGGGCGCAGCCCCTCCCCCTAGTCCAATTCGGACTAGGCCTTGGGGGGCGCCCAGCCTTTCCTCTCTCTTTCCCCTAAAGCCCAATAAGGCCCATATACTCCCCGGCGAATTCCCGTAACTCTTCGGTACTCCGAAAAATACCTGAATCACTCGGAACCTTTCCGATGTTCGAATATAGTCGTCCAATATATCGATCTTTACGCCTCGACCATTTCGAGACTCCTCGTCATGTCCCCGATCTCATCCGGGACTCCGAACTACCTTCGGTACATCAAAACACATAAGCTCATAATATAACCGTCATCGAACTTTAAGCGTGCGGACCCTACGGGTTCGAGAACAATGTAGACATGACCGAGACACGTCTCCGGTCAATAACCAATAGCGGAACCTGGATGGTCATATTGGCTCCCACATATTCTATGAAGATCTTTATCGGTCAAACCGCATAACAACATACGTTGTTCCCTTTGTTATCGGTATGTTACCTGCCCGAGATTCGATCGTCGGTGTCTCAATACCTAGTTCAATCTCGTTACCGGCAAGTCTCTTTACTCGTTCCGTAATACAGCATCCCGCAACTAACTCATTAGTTACAATGGTTGCAAGGTTTATAGTGATGTGCATTACTGAGTGGGCCCAGAGATACCTCTCCGACAATCGGAGTGACAAATCCTAATCTCGAAATACGCCAACCCAACAAGTACCTTCGGAGACACCTCTAGAGCAGCTAGGAAACTCAACCATCTTTGATTAACGAGCTAGTCAAGTAGAGGCATACTAGTGACACTATGTTTGTCTATGTATTCACACATGTATCAAGTTTCCGGTTAATACAACTCTAGCATGAATAATAAACATTTATCATGAAATAAGGAAAGAAATAATAACTTTATTATTGCCTCTAGGGCATATTTCCTTCAGTCTCCCACTTGCACTAGAGTCAATAATCTAGTTCACATCGCCATGTGATTTAACACCAATAGTTCACATCACCATGTGATTAACACCCATAGTTCACATCGTCATGTGACCAACACCCAAAGGGTTTACTAGAGTCAATAATCTAGTTCACATCGCTATGTGATTAACACCCAAAGAGTACTAAGGTGTGATCATGTTTTGCTTGTGAGAGAAGTTTAGTCAACGGGTCTGCCACATTCAGAGCCGTATGTATTTTGCAAATATTCTATGTCTACAATACTCTACACGGAGCTACTCTAGCTAATTGCTCCCACTTTCAATATGTATCCAGATTGAGACTTAGAGTCATCTGGATCAGTGTCAAAACTTGCATCGACGTAACCTTTACAACGAACCTTTTGTCACCTCCATAATCGAGAAACATATCCTTATTCCACTAAGGATAATTTTGACCGCTGTCCAGTGATCTACTCCTAGATCACTATTGTACTCCCTTGCAAAACACAGTGTAGGGTATACAATAGATCTGGTACACAGCATGGCATACTTTATATAACCTATGGCTGAGGCATAGGAAATGACTTTCATTCTCATTCTATCTTCTGCCGTGGTCGGGCTTTGAGTCTTACTCAATTTCACACCTTGTAACACAGGCAAGAACTCTTTCTTTGACTGTTCCATTTTGAACTACTTCAAAATCTTGTCAAGGTATGTACTTATTGAAAAAACTTATCAAGCGTTTTGATCTATCTCTATATATCTTGATGCTCAATATGTAAGCAGCTTCACTGAGGTCTTTCTTTGAAAAAACTCCTTTCAAACACTCCTTTATGCTTTGCAGAATAATTCTACATTATTTCCGATCAACAATATGTCATTCACATGTACTTATCAGAAATGTTGTAGTGTTGGAAATATGCCCTAGAGGCAATAATAAAATGGTTATTATTATATTTCCTCGTTCATGATAATTGTCTATTGTTCATGCTTTAATTGTGTTATCCGGGAATCGTAATACATATGTGAATACATAGACCATAACATGTCCCTAGTGAGCCTTTAGTTGACTAGCTCGTTGATCAATAGATGGTTACGGTTTCCTGACCATGGACATTGGATGTCATTGATAACGGGATCACATCATTAGGAGAATGATGTGATGGACAAGACCTAATCCTAAGCATAGCACTAGATCGTGTAGTTCGTTTGCTAAAGCTTTTCTAATGTCAAGTATCATTTCCTTAGACCATGAGATCGTGCAACTCCCGGATACCGTAGGAATGCTTTGGGTGTACCAAACGTCACAACGTAACTGGGTGGCTATAAAGGTGCACTACAGGTATCTCCGAAAGTGTCTGTTGGGTTGGCTCGGATCGAGACTGGGATTTGTCACTCCGTATGACGGAGAGGTATCTCTGAGCCCACTCGGTATTGCATCATCATAATGAGCTCAATGTGACTAAGTAGTTAGTCACAGGATCATGCATTACGGAACGAGTAAAGTGACTTGCCGGTAACGATATTGAACGAGGTATTGGGATACCGACGATCGAATCTCGGGCAAGTAACGTACCGATTGACAAAGGGAATTGTATACGGGATTGCTTGAATCCTCGACATCATGGTTCATTCGATGAGATCATCGTGGAACATGTGGGAGCCAACATGGGTATCCAGATCCCGCTGTTGGTTATTGGCTAGAGAGGTGTCTCGGTCATGTCTGCATGATTCCCGAACCCGTAGGGTCTACACACTTAAGGTTCGATGACGCTAGTGTTATAAGGAAGGTTTGTATGTGATTACCGAATGTTGTTCGGAGTCCCGGATGAGATCCCGGACGTCACAGGGAGTTCTGGAATGGTCCGGAGGTAAAGATTTATATATGGGAAGTCACCATACGGTCACCGGAAATATTCGGGGGTATACCGGTATTGTACCGGGACCACCGGAGGGGTTCCGGGGTCCACCGGGAGGGTCCACCTGCCCTGGAGGGCCTTATGGGCTGTAGGTGGAAGGGAACCAACACTTAGTGGGCTGGGCGCCAACCCCCCTAGGGCCCATGCGCCTAGGGTTTGGGGGAAACCCTAAAGGGGGGCGCCCCCCCCTTGCTTGGGGGGCAAGCCACCTTCCCCTGGCCGCCGCCCCTCCCACCAGATGGGATCTGAAGGGGCCGGCCCCCCTCTCCCTTGCCCCTATATATAGTGGAGGGGTGGGAGGGCAGCCATACCTTTCCCAAGGCGCAGCCCCTCCCCTCCCCAACACCTCTCCTCCTCCGCGTGTGCTTGACGAAGCCCTGCCGGAGAACTGTCACTCCACCACCACCACGCCGCCGTGCTGCTGTTGGAGCCTTCTTCCTCAACCTCTCCCTCCTCCTTGCTGGATCAAGGCGTGGGAGACATCACCGCTCCGTACGTGTGTTGAACGCGGAGGTGCCGTCCGTTCGGCGCTTGGATCATCGGTGATTTGGATCACGACGAGTACGACTCCATCAACCCCGTTCTCTTGAACGCTTCCGCTCGCGATCTACAAGGGTATGTAGATGCACTCCTCCCCTCTCGTTGCTAGTAAACTCCATAGATTGATCTTGGTGATGCGTAGAAAATTTTAATTTCTACTACGATCCCCAACAGTGGCATCATGAGCTAGGTCTATGCGTAGTTTCTATGCACGAGTAGAACACAAGTTGTTGTGGGCGTCGATTTTGTCAATTTACTTGTCGTTACTAGTCTTATCTTGATTCGGCGGCATCGTGGGATGAAGCGGCCCAGACTGACCTTACACGTACGCTTACGTGAGACAGGTTCCACCGACTGACATGCACTAGTTGCATAAGGTGGCTAGCGGTTGTCTGTCTCTCCCACTTTAGTCGGATCGGATTCGATGAAAAGGGTCCTTATGAAGGGTAAATAGAAATTGACATATCACGTTGTGGTTTTGGCATAGGTAAGAATCGTTCTTGCTAGAAACCTATAGCAGCCACGTAAAAGTTTGCAACAACAATTAGAGGACGTCTAACTTGTTTTTGCAGCAAGTGTCATGTGATGTGATATGGCCAGAAGGATGTGATGAATGATATATGTGATGTATGAGATTGATCATGTTCTTGTAATAGGAATCACGACTTGCATGTCGATGAGTATGACAACCGGCAGGAGCCATAGGAGTTGTCTTAATTTATTTATGACCTGCGTGTCAACTGGAACGTCAGGTAATTACTTTACTTTATTGCTAACCGTTAGCCATAGCAGTAGAAGCAATAGTTGGCGAGACAACTTCATGAAGACACGATGATGGAGATCATGGTGTCATGCCGGTGACGATGATGAACATGGCGCCCCGAAGATGGAGATCAAAAGGAGCAAAATGATATTGGCCATATCATGTCACTATTTGATTGCATGTGATGTTTATCATGTTTTACATCTTATTTGCTTAGAACGATGGTAGCATAAATAAGATGATCCCTCGCTAAAATTTCAAGAAAGTGTTCCCCCTAACTATGCACCGTTGCGAAGGTTCGTTGTTCCGAAGCACCACGTGATGATCGGGTGTGATAGGTTCTAACATTCGCATACAACGGGTGTAAGCCAGATTTACACATGCAATACACTTAGGTTGACTTGACGAGCCTAGCATGTACAGACATGGCCTCGGAACACAAGAGACCGAAAGGTCGAACATGAGTCGTATAGCAGATACGATCAACATGAAGATGTTCACCGATGATGACTAGTCCGTCTCACGTGATGATCGGACACGGCCTAGTTGACTCGGATCATGTATCACTTAGATGACTAGAGGGATGTCTGTCTGAGTGGGAGTTCGTTGATAATTTGATTAGATGAACTTCATTATCATGAACTTAGTCTAAAAACCTTTACAATATGTCTTGTAGATCAAATGGCTCACGCTAATGTTGCCCTCAACTTCAACGCGTTCCTAGAGAAAACCAAGCTGAAAGACGATGGTAGCAACTACATGGACTGGGTCCGTAACCTGAGGATTATCCTCGTAGCTGCCAAGAAAGCATATTTCCTTGAAGCACCGCTAGGTGATGCACCTGTTTTCCCAGCAACTCAAGACGTTCTGAACGCCTGGCAGTCACGTAGTGATGATTACTCCCTGGTTCAGTGCGGCATGCTTTACAGCTTAGAACCGGGGCTCCAAAAGCGTTTTGAGCAGCACGGAGCATATGAGATGTTCCAAGAGCTGAAAATGGTTTTCCAAGCTCATGCCCGGGTCGAGAGATATGAAGTCTCCGACAAGTTCTACAGTTGTAAGATGGAGGAGAATAATTCCGTCAGCGAACACATACTCAAAATGTCTGGGTTGCACAACCGCTTGTCTCAGCTGGGAGTTAATCTCCCGAATGACGCGGTCGTTGACAGAATCCTTCAGTCGCTCCCACCTAGCTACAAGAGCTTTGTGATGAACTTCAATATGCAGGGGATGGAAAAGACCATACCTGAGGTATATTCAATGCTGAAATCAGCGGAGGTGGAGATCAAAAAGGAACATCAAGTGTTGATGGTGAATAAAACCACTAAGTTCAAGAAAGGCAAGGGTAAGAAGAACTTCAAGAAAGACGGCAAGGGAGTTGCCACGCCCGGTAAGCAAGCTGCCGGGAAGAAGACAAAGAATGGACCCAAGCCTGAGAGTGAGTGCTTTTATTGCAAGGGAAACGGTCACTGGAAGCGGAACTGCCCCAAGTACTTAGCGGATAAGAAGGCCGGCAATACCAAAGTTATATGTGATATACATGTTATAGATGTGTACCTAACCAGCGCTCGTAGTAGCTCCTGGGTATTTGATACCGGTGCGGTTGCTCATATTTGTAACTCAAAGCAGGAGCTGCGGAATAAGCGGAGACTGGCGAAGGATGAGGTGACGATGCGCGTCGGGAATGGTTCCAAGGTCGATGTGATCGCCGTCGGCATGCTACCTCTACATTTACCTACGGGACTAGTTTTAAACCTCAATAATTGTTATTTAGTGCCAGCTTTGAGCATGAACATTGTATCTGGATCTCGTTTAATGCGAGATGGCTACTCATTTAAATCCGAGAATAATGGTTGTTCTATTTATATGAGAGATATGTTTTATGGTCATGCCCCGCTGGTCAATTGTTTATTCTTAATGAATCTCGAACGTGATGTTACACATATTCATAGTGTGAATGCCAAGAAATGTAAGGTTGATAATGATAATCCCACATACTTGTGGCACTGCCGCCTTGGTCACATTGGTGTCAAACGCATGAAGAAACTCCATGCAGATGGACTTTTGGAGTCTCTTGATTATGAATCATTTGACACGTGCGAACCATGCCTCATCGGCAAAATGACCAAGACTCCGTTCTCCGGAACAGTGGAGCGAGCAACCAACTTATTGGAAATCATACATACTGATGTGTGCGGTCCAATGAGCGTTGAGGCTCGCGGTGGCTATCGTTATGTTCTCACCCTCACTGATGACTTGAGTAGATATGGGTATGTCTACTTAATGAAACACAAGTCTGAGACCTTTGAAAAGTTCAAGGAATTTCAGAGTGAGGTTGAGAATCAACGTGACAGGAAAATAAAGTTCTTACGATCAGATCATGGAGGGGAATATTTGAGTCACGAATTTGGCACACACTTAAGGAAATGTGGAATTGTTTCACAACTCACGCCGCCTGGAACACCTCAGCGTAATGGTGTATCCGAACGTCGTAATCGCACTCTATTGGATATGGTGCGATCTATGATGTCTCTTACCGATCTACCGCTATCATTCTGGGGTTATGCTTTAGAGACTGCCGCATTCACTTTAAATAGGGCTCCGTCGAAATCCGTTGAGACGACACCGTATGAATTATGGTTTGGAAAGAAACCTAAGCTGTCGTTTCTTAGAGTTTGGGGATGCGATGCTTATGTCAAGAAACTTCAACCTAAAAAGCTCGAACCCAAGTCGGAAAAATGTGTCTTCATAGGATACCCTAAGGAAACCATTGGGTATACCTTCTACCTCAGATCCGAAGGCAAGATCTTCGTTGCCAAGAACGGGTCCTTTCTGGAGAAAGAGTTTCTCTCGAAAGAAGTAAGTGGGAGGAAAGTGGAACTTGATGAGATGACCCCTCTCGAACCAGAAAGTAGCGCAGCACAAGAAAATGTTTCTGTGGTGCCTGCACCGACTAGAGAGGAAGTTAATGATGACGATCATGATCAAGTTACCACTGAACTTCGTAGGTCCACAAGGACACGTTCCGCACCAGAGTGGTACGGCAACCCTGTCCTGGAAATCATGTTGTTGGACAACGGTGAACCTTCGAACTATGAAGAAGCAATGGTGGGTCCAGATTCCAACAAATGGCTTGAAGCCATGCAATCCGAGATAGGATCCATGTATGAAAACAAAGTATGGACTTTGACAGACTTGCCCGATGATCGGCAAGCAATAGAAAATAAATGGATCTTTAAGAAGAAGACGGAAGCGGATGGAAATGTTACCATCTATAAAGCTCGACTTGTCGCTAAGGGTTATCGACAAGTTCAAGGAGTTGACTACGATGAGACCTTCTCACCCGTAGCGAAGCTGAAGTCCGTCCGAATCATGTTAGCAATTGCCGCATTCTACGATTATGAAATATGGCAAATGGACGTCAAAACGGCATTCCTTAACAGCTTCCTTAAGGAAGAATTGTATATGATGCAGCCGGAAGGTTTTGTCGATCCTAAGAATGCTGACAAAGTATGCAAGCTCCAGCGCTCAATCTATGGGCTGGTGCAGGCATCTCGGAGTTGGAACATTCGCTTTGATGAGATGATCAAAGCGTTTGGGTTTACGCAGACTTATGGAGAAGCCTGTGTTTACAAGAAAGTGAGTGGGAGCTCTGTAGCATTTCTCTTATTATATGTGGATGACATACTATTTGATGGGAAATGATATAGAATTCTTGGAAAGTATAAAGGCCTACTTGAATAAGTGTTTTTCAATGAAGGACCTTGGAGAAGCTGCTTACATATTAGGCATCAAGATCTATAGAGATAGATCGAGACGCCTCATAGGTCTTTCACAAAGCACATACCTTGACAAGATATTGAAGAAGTTCAATATGGATCAGTCCAAGAAGGGGTTCTTGCCTATATTGCAAGGTGTGAGATTGAGCACGGCTCAATGCCCGACCATGGCAGAAGATAGAGAAAAGATGAGTGGCGTCCCCTATGCCTCGGCCATAGGGTCTATTATGTATGCCATGTTGTGTACCAGACCTGATGTAAACCTTGCCGTAAGTTGGGTAGGAAGGTACCAAAGTAATCCCGGTATGGAACACTGGACAGCGGTCAAGAACATCCTGAAGTACCTAAAAAGGACTAAGGATATGTTTCTCGTTTATGGAGGTGACGAAGAGCTCGTCGTAAAGGGTTACGTCGATGCTAGCTTCGACACAGATCTGGATGACTCTAAGTCACAAACCGGATACATGTATATTTTGAATGGTGGGGCAGTCAGCTGGTGCAGTTGCAAGCAAAGCGTCGTGGCGGGATCTACATGTGAAGCGGAGTACATGGCAGCCTCGGAGGCAGCACATGAAGCAATCTGGATGAAGGAGTTCATTGCCGACCTAGGAGTTATTCCCAATGCATCGGGGCCGATGACTCTCTTCTGTGACAACACTGGAGCTATTGCCCTTGCCAAGGAGCCCAGGTTTCACAAGAAGACCAGGCACATCAAGCGTCGCTTCAACTCCATTCGTGAAAATGTTCAAAATGGAGACATAGATATTTGTAAAGTGCATACGGATTTGAATGTCGCAGATCCGTTGACTAAACCTCTTCCACGAGCGAAACATGATCAACACCAGAACTCTATGGGTGTACGATTCATCACAATGTAACTAGATTATTGACTCTAGTGCAAGTGGGAGACTGTTGGAAATATGCCCTAGAGGCAATAATAAAATGGTTATTATTATATTTCCTTGTTCATGATAATTGTCTATTGTTCATGCTTTAATTGTGTTATCCGGAAATCGTAATACATATGTGAATACATAGACCATAACATGTCCCTAGTGAGCCTCTAGTTGACTAGCTCATTGATCAATAGATGGTTACGGTTTCCTGACCATGGACATTGGATGTCATTGATAACGGGATCACATCATTAGGAGAATGATGTGATGGACAAGACCTAATCCTAAGCATAGCACTAGATCATGTAGTTCGTTTGCTAAAGCTTTTCTAATGTCAAGTATCATTTCCTTAGACCATGAGATCGTGCAACTCTCGGATACCGTAGGAATGCTTTGGGTGTACCAAACGTCACAACGTAACTGGGTGGCTATAAAGGTGCACTACAGGTATCTCCGAAAGTGTCTGTTGGGTTGGCTCGGATCGAGACTGGGATTTGTCACTCCGTATGACGGAGAGGTATCTCTGGGCCCACTCGGTATTGCATCATCATAATGAGCTCAATGTGACTAAGTAGTTAGTCACGGGATCATGCATTACGGAACGAGTAAAGTGACTTGCCGATAACGAGATTGAACGAGGTATTGGGATACCGACGATCGAATCTCGGGCAAGTAACGTACCGATTGACAAAGGGAATTGTATACGGGATTGCTTGAATCCTTGACATCATGGTTCATCTGATGAGATCATCGTGGAACATGTGGGAGCCAACATGGGTATCCAGATCCCGCTGTTGGTTATTGGCTAGAGAGGTGTATCGGTCATGTCTGCATGATTCCCGAACCCGTAGGGTCTACACACTTAAGGTTCGATGACGCTAGGGTTATAAGGAAGGTTTGTATGTGATTACCGAATGTTGTTCGGAGTCCCGGATGAGATCCCGGACGTCACGAGGAGTTCCGGAATGGTCCGGAGGTAAAGATTTATATATGGGAAGTCACCATACGGTCACCGGAAATATTCGGGGGTATACCGGTATTGTACCGGGACCACCGGAGGGGTTCCGGGGGTCCACCGGGAGGGTCCACCTGCCCCGGAGGGCCTTATGGGCTGTAGGTGGAAGGGAACCAGCCCTTAGTGGGCTGGGCGCCAACCCCCTAGGGCCCATGCGCCTAGGGTTTGGGGGAAACCCTAAAGGGGGGCGCCCCCCTTGCTTGGGGGGCAAGCCACCTTCCCCTGGCCGCCGCCCCTCCCACCAGATGGGATCTGAAGGGGCCGGCCCCCCTCTCCCTTGCCCCTATATATAGTGGAGGGGTGGAAGGGCAGCCATACCTTTCCCAAGGCGCAGCCCCTCCCCTCCCCAACACCTCTCCTCCTCCGCGTGTGCTTGGCGAAGCCCTGCCGGAGAACTGTCACTCCACCACCACCACGCTGTCGTGCTGCTGTTGGGTCCTTCTTCCTCAACCTCTCCCTCCTCCTTGCTGGATCAAGGCGTGGAAGACGTCACCGCTCCGTATGTGTGTTGAACGCGGAGGTGCCGTCTGTTCGGCGCTTGGATCATCAGTGATTTGGATCACGACGAGTACGACTCCATCAACCCCGTTCTCTTGAACGCTTCCGCTCGCGATCTACAAGGGTATGTAGATGCACTCCTCCCCTCTCGTTGCTAGTAAACTCCATAGATTGATCTTGGTGATGCATAGAAAATTTTAATTTCTGCTACGATCCCCAACATGTAGTGCTCCCACTCACTTTCTTGTAAATACAGGCTTCACCGCAAGTCTGTATTAAACTATATGCTTTGATCAACTCATCAAAGAGTATATTCCAACTCCGAGATGCTTGCACCAGTCCATAGATGGATCGCTGGAGCTTGCACATTTTGTTAACACCTTTAGGATCGACAAAACCTTCTGGTTGCATCATATACAACTCTTCTTTAATAAATCCATTAAGGAATGCAGTTTTGTTTATCCATTTGCCAGATTTCATAAAATGCGGCAATTGCTAACATGATTCGGACAGACTTAAGCGTAGATAGGAGTGAGAAACTCTCATCGTAGTCAACACCTTGAACTTGTCGAAAACCTTTTGCGACAATTCTAGCTTTGTAGATAGTAACACTACTATCAGCGTCCGTCTTCCTCTTGAAGATCCATTTAATCTCAATGGCTCGCCGATCATTTGGGCAAGTCAATCAAAGTCCATACTTTGTTCTCATACATGGATTCCATCTCAGATTTCATGGCCTCAAACCATTTCGCGGAATCTGGGCTCATCATCGCTTCCTCATAGTTCGTAGGTTCGTCATGGTCAAGTAACATGACCTCCAGAATAGGATTACCGTACCACTCTGGTGTGGATCTCACTCTGGTTGACCTACGAGGTTCGGTAGTAACTTGATCTGAAGTTACATGATCATCATCATTAGCTTCCTCACTAATTGGTGTAGGAGTCAATGGAACCGGTTTCTGTGATGAACTACTTTCCAATAAGGGAGCAGGTACAGTTACCTCATCAAGTTATACTTTCCTCCCACTCACTTCTTTCGAGAGAAACTCCTTCTCTAGAAAGGATCCAAATTTAGCAACGAATATCTTGCCTTCAGATCTGTGATAGAAGGTGTACCCAACTGTCTCCTTTGGGTATCCTATGAAGACACATTTCTCTGATTTGGGTTTGAGCTTATCAGGATGAAACTTTTTCTTATAAGCATTGCAATCCCAAACTTTAAGAAACGACAACTTTGGTTTCTTGCCAAACCACAGTTCATATGGTGTCGTCTCAACGGATTTAGATGGTGCCCTATTTAACGTGAATGCAGCTGTCTCTAATGCATCACCGCAAAACGATAGTGGTAAATCGGTAAGAAACATCATAGATTGCACTATATCCAATAAAGTACGGTTATGATGTTCGGACACACCATTGTACTGTGGTGTTCCAGGTGGCACGAATTTGTGAAACTATTCCACATTGTTTTAATTGAAGACCAAACTCGTAACTCAAATATTCGTCTCCGCGATCAGATCGTAGAAACCTTATTTTCTTGTCACGATGATTTTCCACTTCACTCTGAAATTCTTTGAACTTTTCAAATGTTTCAGACTTATGTTTCATCAAGTAGATATACCCATATCTGCTCAAATCATCTGTGATGGTCAGAAAATAACGATACCCGCCGCGAGTCTCAACACTCATCGGACCACATACATCAGTATGTATGATTTCCAACAAATTTGTTGCTTGCTTCATTGTTCCGGAGAACGGCGTTTTAGTCATCTTGCCCAAGAGGCATGGTTCGCAAGCATCAAGTGATTCATAATCAAGTGATTCCAAAATCCCATCAGCATGGAGTTTCTTCATGCGTTTTACACCAATATGACCTAAACGGCAGTGCCACAAATAAGTTGCACTATCATTATTAACTTTGCATCTTTTTGGCTTCAATATTATGAATATGTGTATCACTACGATCGAGATCCAACAAACCATTTTTGTTGGTGTGTATGACCATAGAAGGTTTTATTCATGTAAACAGAACAACAATTGTTCTCTAACTTAAATGAATAACCGTATTGCAATAAACATGATCAAATCATATTCATGCTCAACGCAAACACCAAATAACACTTATTTAGGTTCAACACTAATCCCGAAAGTATAGGGAGTCTGCGATGATGATCATATCAATCTTGAAACCACTTCCAACACACATCGTCACTTCACCCTTAACTAGTCTCTGTTTATTCTGCAACTCCCGTTTCGAGTTACTAATCATAGCAACTGAACTAGTATCAAATACTTAGGGGTTGCTATAAACACTAGTAAAGTACACATCAATAACATGTATATCAAATATACATTTGTTCACTTTGCCATCCTTCTTATCCGCCAAATACTTGGGGCAGTTCCGCTTCCAGTGACCAGTTCCTTTGCAGTAGAAGCACTCAGTCTCAGGCTTAGGTCCAGACTTGGGCTTCTTCACTTGAGCAGCAACTCGCTTGCCGTTCTTCTTGAAGTTCCCCTTCTTCCCTTTGACCTTTTCTTGAAACTAGTGGTCTTGTCAACCATCAACACTTGATGTTTTTCTTGATTTCTACCTTCGTCGATTTCAGCATCACGAAGAGCTTGAGAATCGTTTCTGTTATCCCTTGCATATTATAGTTCATCACGAAGTTCTAGTAACTTGGTGATAGTGACTAGAGAACTCTGTCAATCACTATCTTATCTGGAAGATTAACTCCCACTTGATTCAAGTGATTGTAGTACTCAGACATTCTGAGCACATGCTCACTAGCTGAGCAATTCTCCTCCATCTTGTAGGCAAAATATTTTCAGAGGTCAAATACCTCTCGACACGGGCATGAGTATGAAATACCAATTTCAACTCTTGAAACATCTTATATGTTCCGTGGTGTTTCAAAACATTTTGGAAGTCCCGGTTCTAAGCTGTAAAGCATGGTGCACTAAACTATCAAGTAGTCATCATACCGAGCTTTTGTCAAACGTTCATAACGTCTGCATCTGCTCCAGCAATAGATCTGTCACCTAGCGGTGCAACAAGGACATAATTCTTCTGTGCAGCAATGAGGATAATCCTCATATCACGGATCCAATCCGCATCATTGCTACTAACATTTTTCAACTCAGTTTTCTCTAGGAACATATCAAAATAAAACAAGGGAGCTAAACGCGAGCTATTGATCTACAACATAGATATGCTAATACTACCAGGACTAAGTTCATGATAAATTAAAGTTCAATTAATCATATTACTTAAGAACTCCCACTTAGATAGACATCCCTGTAATCCTCTAAGTGATCACGTGATCCAAATCAACTAAACCATGTCCGATCATCACGTGAGATGGAGTAGTTTCAATGGTGAACATCACTATATTGATCATATCTACTATATGATTCACGCTCGACCTTTCGGTCTCAGTGTTCCGAGGCCATATCTATTATATGCTAGGCTCGTCAAGTTTAACTTGAGTATTCTGCGTGTGCAACTGTTTTGCACTCGTTGTATTTGAACGTAGAGCCTATCACACCCGATCATCATGTGGTGTCTCAGCACGAAGAACTTTCGCAACGGTGCATACTCAGGGAGAACACTTATATCTTGATAATTTAGTGAGAGATCATCTTATAATGCTACCATCAATCAAAGCAAGATAAGATGCATAAAAGATAAACATCACATGCAATCAATATAAGTGATATGATATGGCCATCATCATCTTGTGCTTGTGATCTCCATCTTCGAAGCACCGTCATGATCACCATCATCACCGGCGCGACACCTTGATCTCCATCGTAGCATCGTTGTCGTCTCGCCAATCTTATGCTTCTACGACTATCGCTACCGCTTAGTGATAAAGTAAAGCATTACAGGGCGATTGCATTGCATACAATAAAGCGACAACCATATGGCTCCTGCCAGTTGCCGATAACTCGGTTACAAAACATGATCATCTCATACAATAAAATATAGCATCATGCCTTGACAATATCACATCACAACAAGCCCTGCAAAAACAAGTTAGACGTCCTCTACTTTGTTGTTGCAAGTTTTACGTGGCTGCTACGGGTTGAGCAAGAACCGTTCTTACCTACGCATCAAAACCACAACGATAGTTTGTCAAGTTGGTGCTGTTTTAACCTTCGCAAGGACCGGGCGTAGCCACACTCGGTTCAACTAAAGTTGGAGAAACTGACACCCGCTAGTCACCTGTGTGCATAGCACGGCGGTAAAACCAGTCTCGCGTAAGCGTACGCGTAATGTCGGTTTGGGCCGCTTCATCCAACAATACTGCCGAACCAAAGTATGACATGCTGCTAAGCAGTATGACTTGTATCGCCCGCAACTCACTTGTGTTCTACTCGTGCATATAACATCTACGCATAAAACCTGGCTCGGATGCCACTGTTGGGGAACGTAGTAATTTCAAAAAAATTCCTACGCACACGCAAGATCATGGTGATGCATAGCAACGAGAGGGGAGAGTGTTGTCCACGTACCCTCGTAGACCGAAAGCGGAAGCGTTAGCACAACGCGGTTGATGTAGTCGTATGTCTTCACGATCCAACCGATCAAGTACCGAACGCACGGCACCTCCGAGTTCAGCACACGTTCAGCTCGATGACGTCCCTCGAACTCCGATCCAGCCGAGCTTTGAGGGAGAGTTTCGTCAGCACGACGGCGTGGTGACGATGATGATGTTCTACCGACGCAGGGCTTCGCCTAAGCACCGCTACGATATTATCGAGGTGGATTATGGTGGAGGGGGCACCGCACACGGCTAAGAGATCAATGATCAATTGTTGTGTCTCCAAGGGGGCCCCCCTCCCCGTATATAAAGGAATGGAGGAGGGGGAGGGCCGGCCCTCTCTATGGCGCGCCCTTGGAAGAGTCCGGGAGTAGGATTCCCCCCCCCCTTCCAAGTAGTAGGAGTAGGAGTCAAGGAAAGGGAAGAGAGAAGAGAAGGAATGAGGGGGCGCAGCCCCTCCCCCTAGTCCAATTCGGACTAGGCCTTGGGGGCCGCCCAGCCTCTCCTCTCTCTTTCCCCTAAAGCCCAATAAGGCCCATATACTCCCCGGCGAATTCCCGTAACTCTCCGGTACTTCGAAAAATACCCGAATCACTCGGAACCTTTCCGATGTCCGAATATAGTCGTCCAATATATCGATCTTTACGTCTCGACCATTTCGAGACTCCTCGTCATGTCCCTGATCTCATCCGGGACTCCGAACTACCTTCGGTACATCAAAACACATAAGCTCATAATATAACCGTCATCGAACTTTAAGCGTGCGGGCCCTACGGGTTCGAGAACAATGTAGACATGACCGAGACACGTCTCCGGTCAATAACCAATAGCGGAACCTGGATGCTCATATTGGTTCCCACATATTCTACGAAGATCTTTATCGGTCAGACCGCATAACAACATACGTTGTTCCCTTTGTCATCGGTATGTTACTTGCCGAGATTCGATCGTCGGTATCTCAATACCTAGTTCAATCTCGTTACCGGCAAGTCTCTTTACTCGTTCCGTAATACATCATCCCGCAACTAACTCATTAGTTGGGCCCAGAGATACCTCTCCGACAATCGGAGTGACAAATCCTAATCTCGAAATACGCCAACCCAACAAGTACCTTCGGAGACACCTGTAGAGCACCTTTATAATCACCCAGTTACGTTGTGACGTTTGGTAGCACACAAAGTGTTCCTCCGGTAAACGGGAGTTGCATAACCTCATAGTCATAGGAACATGTATAAGTCATGAAGAAAGCAATAGCAACATACTAAACGATCAAGTGCTAAGCTAACGGAATGGGTCAAGTCAATCACGTCATTCTCCTAATGATGTGATCCCGTTAATCAAACAACAACTCATGTCTATGGCTAGGAAACTCAACCATCCTTGATTAACGAGCTAGTCAAGTAGAGGCATACTAGTGACACTATGTTTGTCTATGTATTCACACATGTATCAAGTTTCCGGTTAATACAATTCTAGCATGAATAATAAATATTTATCATGAAATAAGGAAATAAATAATAACTTTATTATTGCCTCTAGGGCATATTTCCTTCAGCGCGGTGTGGTGGGGTGGGGCATGCCAGGAGGTGGCAGTGGGCTGGAGGTGGGATCGGGAGGCACGGTTATGCGGCGTTGACCGCCTGAACACCCCATGCATGGGCCGCCACAGCTACATCCGGCCCAGACGTAGAAGATGCATGCCAGATGGGCTGAAGCCCAGGTGCGGAAGATTGCCCAGGTGCGGAAGACTGCCCCGGCGCGGAAGACACATGATTGAATTGCGAGACAGAAATTCAGTACCACCTCGTGTATATGTTTTAAATTCAAACTGAAAGCGTAAATTTACGGGAAGAAGCGTATTGTGACGGTGAACCCACGGAGTCAATCCGTGCTTTATTATTAAACTAGCACAAATGCATGTGCGTTGTAACGGGAAAAAAACAACGGTTCCTATTAATGGGCCAGGTCAAGCAACTATGCCATAAGACAATGGATGAATCATTGATCAGGACATGCATGGTTATGATTCCCAGTAAATTGATTTGACTGAAGAGCGTAACTTTATTATTAATTAATTCTTTAGATAACTATTGGTACATTCTAAAATTTAAAAGTAGAACATGAAATAAATAGCAATATCAACAAATCTTTAGTAATAGCAGCAGCAAGCTAACCAATCGAGTGTGATAGTTGCGGTAAGCATCTATTCAAATATAATAATGCAGCAAGCATAATCTGCTCATATTTTTTAGTTAAGAAATATTTTTTTATGTGGAACTTGCATCAAAACGTATTTTATTAGAAAAATTATAGACACTTATCTTTTCTTGGAGGAATTCATATTGACACGTTTGATGCTTCCTGGGTTTGAATTGAATCTGTAAATATATTCCATGAATTTTTTTTGTAAAATATATGCCCAATACCCTGAATTGAAGCTATGACTGTGAATTCTCCCTCATGTTACTTCCTATGTTTATTATCGATATCTACTCCGTGCTTCTTTTAACTCAAAGAAATATAGCCAATTTAGTTCACAAATGACACCAAGATGACCAGATTATATGTTCAAGTCACAGCCCACCCCTCGTCTCCTACTATGCAACCACACAATTAAAGATGCGTACCAGAGCAATGAAGCGAACAAAAAAAACCAGGGATGCTTCCTTCCTGATGCATGTTTGTTCTTGATGCCGAAGGACCGTGGCTTGTGTAGAGAGCAGACCATCAGATAATTACACACAACGAGCCCAGCACGCTGGACACACACCACGCACATGACGACGGAGATGCATGCAGCCGGCCAGCATGCTTTGCCGCCCGAGTGGTGCACATGAGCGTGCATCGCACGTCACGCTCGCCGGACACAGTTACCGGACGCACGCGTCACACCAGCACAGCCGCTGTCCTCATCAAACCCACCGTCAGCTGCTAGACAACGGGCGTCTCGGTCGTCTCGTCCTCGTGTGCCCTCCTTCCTCCTCTCCAATCGGGAACTGCTAATTCCCTCAATAGATTAGGCGGGCACGTAGGCGACAGACGGTCTCGAGCGTTGCCAGAAAGCGCCACGGGGCTCTGGGACTCGCTTCTCAACTGGTTCCGAAGGTTTGCCGCCTAGCCCTCCTCTTCCATCCTTTTCGCTCACGGTCGGCAGGAGGGACGAAGCACCCTGTGGAATTTGCCACATCGTATGCCTCCTGTCGTCCGATGGCTCCATCTGCTAGTCCGACTTTACCGCCGGATCCACCTTTTGCCTTCCCTTTCATGAGCCAGTATTTATTGGAGGGTTAGAGGCGGCAGCCAGGGTTTTGGAGATTGGTGTCTCGTGTAGGAAGCAAACACGAGCGGGGACACCGGGAGTGCTTGCGAACGAAAAGACTCCAAGTGGGCAATATATAGAGGACAAAAAAAATCACCTAAATGGGGCGGACGAAAACAACAACGTAGCGGGGGATATATAGTTAGATTAGTATCACCTTGGATATAGAAAATAAATATATTGAAGAAAAAACTGAAAGCATAAATTCACGGGAAGAAACGTATTGTGACGGTAAACCCACGGAGTCAATCCGTACATTATTATTAGGGAAAGATTATCCTAGCGGAATCAAGGGAAGAAAATATAAAATAAATAAGCTAATTTGTTTCGTACATAAAAAAGGATGCAGATTATCCAAGCCCACCATAGAGAAGGGTGAGCGATGCTAGAGTTGCTGCCGCCGCTAGCTGAAGACGGGAGAGCAGCGCTGCCGCTGAAGCAGCCCAATGTTTTTTTTATTTTGGTTCATTAGTTGTAGCGTCTAGAGGAACTTGCAGCCAGCATATGGAAACTACTGTTGAACAGATCAGACTCATCCTACAGACGTACATATATTAGTAAAACAATCTAGCATGTAAATTCGGTGCCATTGAATACCCTTGTGTGCAGCTAAAGTTACCGCAATGGCACAATACGTGCCAAACTGCCATACGTCCAGTACAGGGTGCATGTTGCCGTCTCATGCAAGAGATTAGCATCTGAATTCTGGCTGAAACCCATGAGGCCATGAGGAACGACTGAGGATGGTCGTGGGTGTCGGACTACTCACTTCTGTTGCTGTCGTTTGACCTGCAGATTGGCAGCGAAGAGGACCGGCTGGGTGGAGCGAGAGCATTTGAGAGCGGATTGCGGTGATCTGATCAGGTACTCGAACTTGAAGAGAATGACCAACATGGCAAGAGCACCCAAAAGCATGGTGCCAGCCTGAGAACCTGGAGTAGGCAGCGTCGGTGGTTTATTCAGGTAGGGGATTAGGTCATACTTTGTGGAGACGGCGAGGCACTCGTGCACGGCCGTGGGCATCAAACGCGTCCACACGGCAAGTCGTCCCGATGACCATGGCCTAGCTGCAGAAGCGAGGTCATGGCCGAAAGCATTGCGTCAGGGACCGGTCGTCCAGTAGCTCCATGTGACCTACAGATTATCATGGTCTCCTGGAGCACAAGCATCCTGAGTGCGTGGAGCACCACAACGTATCAGAACAGGATTTTCCCAAAGAACAAGGTTCTTGATAGGACAATGAAGTGAAGCCGTTCTAGCCCAGCAGCCCTAAAACGTTCCTTGGATCTTGGATGTCATAATCATGCAGGAGCACGCCCGTGATCTGAATCCCGTCGAGCGTGACCATGGGCGCTGCTAGCCGGTGGTGCAGAGGAGAGGGAAGGCGCTGGAGAAGGGGTTTGAGGCCGACGAGGGAGGAGGTGACAGAGACGCGTCGCCGGTGGCCTCCAGGGAGGCGACGGTGGTGGTCAGCGAGAGGAGTGCCGAAGGGCTGCGGGGCCGATGGTGGGTTGTCGGTGCGGGTGCGCCTCGCTGCGTTTGGCGGCGCGATGGGGAACGAAGGGATCGAGGGAGAGTGGAGATGGGGATCGGCTGGCTAGGTTAGGTTATAGGAGGAGGCCTCGCTCCAGCCGTACGCGACAAATGAGTAGTTTTATTAGGTAAAGATAGGTTATAGGAGGAGGCCAGGAGGCCTCGCTCCAGCCGTACGCGACCAATGAGTAGTTTTATACGTATTAGGTAAAGATTGACACGGACACGTGACGGACGAACTAACGCCGGCCTACGACCGATCTATATCTGATTCCCGGAATTAGTATCACCTCACTTATATGTTTTAAATTCAAACTGAAAGTGTAAATTTACGGAAAGAAGCGTATTGTGACGGTGAACCCATGGAGTCAATCCGTACTTTATTATTACTAGCAAAGATGTCTGTGCGTTGCAACGGGAGAAAAACAATATATGTAAGCGGGTCAATATGCCACCATCTACTTTGGCGTCTGCCTATTACAACACCATTGCACGCCCCATCCTCTCCGAGTCTAGTAAATGTTTGGCCTATTTCCTATTATTTGTAGTCGAAATAGTTCATAACAAATATCAACCACTTTCGATAATAATTGTGGCTATGGTGGTTTCTCTATTCCACGTTAGGGTATCTTTGATCCAAAATCTTCTCATTGAAAATTCAGAGGGTTGATTCCATATGATATTCTTTCTAGGTGCTTTTATTGTATGAGTGACAATCATTCAGTCATCTCATGCCCATCCAAACTAATATTCTTTTGGTATGTGCATGATGATTGTCTCATGTGAAATTACATTAAGCTTACCTAGAGACCATAATAACTTGTGAACAGTAAATGATACATAAACAAATACATGCATGCAGTGTTTAGAATTGTTTGATAGACACACTGACACACACATCTTTGTATAATTGTTCTCTGCATGCATAGATATTGTTCTGAGTGTTGATGCTCCAGTAGAAATTCGTACCTGAACATTCATGGTGATGGTCATGAACAAATCCAATGTAGCTGCAGAAATTGTCATGTAAAATTCAGAAAGGGGGAGCTCCTTCCTCACCAACACGCGAACATTCAAAAAGGGACTACTCTTCGACAGCGGCCGTGCGTAAGACGTCGCCGCGGCCGGCGGAACCAGCTCCTCGTCGATGGCGGTCGTACAGTGCATGAGTGTGGACTTACTGTGCATACGTGAGTTTGTTAGCTGCGTATGAAATCCATGTACGCATACACGTACTGTGCATACTTGCCTTGTTCCTCTCCTCTCCTCTCTCTCTCCCTCTCTCTCTCTCCTCTACAGAGAGCTTGAACCTGCTGGCGCCGCTGGCCCTCGCAAGCTCCTCTTCGTCCTCCTACATCTACTTAAGCCGCCATGGACGGCCGCTGCGTCTGCGTTGACGGCGGGCGGCCCCGCCGCTAGCGACGACCGCCTCCTCCACGCCTCCCTATTGCCCCTCCTCTCGCCCGGGCAGCGTGCCCCGTCCACGCCCATCATGTTGCTCGATGCCTCGCCGAACCACCCTGCCCGTGCGCCGCATGCACGCCCCTGTAGCAGGCCGCCTCACACACAATCGCACGCGTCCTCCAGCGGGCATCCCGTCTTGCCTGCAGCCGGCGGACCATTGTGCCTCTACCGCCCGCTGGCTCTCTGCCCCGCCTCCAACTCCGACGCCTCGGTTGCCCCCTTTCCTCCACTTTCCCGTCTCCTTTCTGTCGACCCCCTCCTCCTTCCCTTGTGCGCCGCAGCAGGAGGGGAGCGCCGCGCCCCATCTCAGCCGCCTCCTGCCCGAGCAGAGAGCTCGCACTGCGCCCCACCGAAGGCCGGCTTTGACCCGGTGCGCCCAAACCAATCCACGCAGCCGGCAGCCACCGAGGAGCCCGAGCTCCTC